>NW_017306918.1:17777-30493 GCF_000935625.1 Nanorana parkeri
GGCTTTTGCGGGCCGGAAAGTAATAGTTCCAGGACCCAAGTACCAGTGGTTTCATCGGTTGTATACTTTAATTTGCAAACCATTGGGAAAATGGAGATAGATAAATCTCAGAAAAACTAAACACGTGTCTGTTGTACAAAGGATTCAGGATAGGAAGACATTGGATCTTTGGATCTGAAAAATTTCATAGAAAGATACTCACTTGATCACGTTGGACTTAGAGGATTCTTACCTGCACATTCCTAATTTTCTGTTACAACAGTATCTGTGTTTTTCGGTGCAGATAGGATCCTACACTGATAATTTCTGTTTGGTCTCTCTGCGGCTCCAAGGATATTTACCAAGGGGGGTGTAAGTAAACAAATTAAGATCGGCAGTCCCTTAGCTGATTCAGCTCCCCCTAATATCAGTCAGACAGATTATGGGCCTTCTGGGCCTCATAACATTCTAGCAGCGACCTGGGCACAGTTGCAATTCCAGAATGCTCCGTTGGGTCCGCTCTCTGTATGCGGTCCCAATTCTTTGGAGTCAACCAAATTTCTACCTCTAGGTGGTTCTGAACTTTTGGAAACCGCTCAAGCCAGTGAAAAGTACTATATAGGCTAGCTCTTGGGAATCGGGAGCGCATTTTGCCATACACCAGGTTCAGCGGAGATGGGAAGAGACTGTCCACAGCTTCTTCCAACTTTTGGGAATTGGCAGCAATCATGGAAGTAATGCTGTCTCAAACAATTCATCACAGGTCAAGAAGTCCTGATCCTCTGACAATGCCACAGCAGTGGTCTATATAAACCATGGGGGTACCAGGTCACTGGAACTGTTGAGTCTGGCCCACAGAATTGTCATGGGTAGAAGTAAATGTTTTCTCCATATTGGTGGCGCATGTCAGGAGGTCCTCGAACGTGGTAATAGACTTTCTTAGCAGGCAGGTAATTTTTCAGATGGAATGGGAGCTCAACCAGGAGCTTTGCAAGTTGCAGTAAAATTGGGGGTACCCAACGTGGAGCTGTTTGCATCTTGGGGCAATAGGAAAGTGAGCAATTTCTTCTCTTGAAACAGGAAGACCTTGGGCGTGGATGCACTGATGCCATCTGTGGCCTTTTGATCTGGCTTATGCCTACCCTCTCTGTTATTACTTCAATAATCCAAAAGTTGAGACAGTTCAGGGAGGCCTTGATTCGCTTAAAGTGCAGATTTCAGTGCTTTTAGTGTTTTTGGACTTTAAACTGGCAGAGTACCCCCTAATAAGATGGGGAAGATGCACTCTGATGGAGCCAAAGATATTTCCTCCTTGGGATCTTTCAAAGGTGTTAATGGGCCTAATCTGTTCCCCTTTTCAACCTTTGCAGGACTGTCCATTAAAGTTTCTAACTTTCAAGATGGCTTTCCTCTTGCTCATTACATCAGTAAGAAGGATAGGGCACTTACAGGCCTTATCTACTGTATTAACCACTTCCAGCGGAGTCACGTAAATGTACGTCATCTGCTGGAAGTGGTTATACCAAGAACACAGCTGGTGCCGTTTTAAACAGCCGGCGATTGCCGTTTAGATACAAGCGATCCGGCATCTGTACAGGCCGGTGCCACCGTCGGCTTCACTTTCCCCCGTGTGAGCCTGGGACCGGCACGGCAGGTCTCCCCTGACAGATCAGAGGGAGATAAGCGGCTTCCAGAGGCTGATCTCTACTCCGATAACTGGACCAGGAAGTGATGTGCATTACATCACTACCGGTGTCAATAGGCACATTCTCCAGCTCCTAGAGCCAGAAGAAGAAGCCGGTGAAGCAAATCTCTGCTTCATCAGCTTCTTTGGGGTCTTCTGAAAGACCCCTGATGTTTCCATAAAGAAGAACTGTCACATATTTGCTATTACCTAGAGGGCTTGTTAGCCCCCTATGCAATAGCAATAAAGCTGAGTGTACTGAAAAATGGCCTGGCCAGGAAGGGGGTCTAAACACCTGGTCTTGAAGTGGTTAAAGTAATTAAGTCCCCCGCCCCCCACGTGCAAGCACATACTACGCAAACAAACGTCGGATGTGCCTACGTGCAAAAAGAAAAATCGAGCCGCACATGTTACATATCATCGCGAGTGTCCGAGTGAGAGCAATAATTCTAGGCCCATCAATCACTGTTAGCACTAAACTGATGGGCCGTAAAAGTGTTTAAAGGAGAACTATGAGGTGAGTGCTTTTCACTAAGTTTCATGGACGCATGCAATTTTAAGGCTTGACTTGTTTGGTATCTTTTTAAAAAAGATTGGGTATTATATTCTGTTTCTGTGCACTAAATTTCATTTTAGTGTATTTTATCCTAAAAATACTTGTTTGATAAACATACCGTGCAACATAAAAAATTGCAACTAGATGTAACTAGAGCTTTTAGAACGGATTTCAGTGGGCAGAAAATGGGACCCTAAGCATCTAAAAGCTCAGTAGGTAGGAGGGTAAGTGAAACAATGTTTTACATACAAGAAGGAAGGACTAGAACCCCCACAGAATTTGAGGGCACATTCTACCAAACTACCTCCTGGGCAGAGACAGCGGATGCCACAGAGGATCAGATCTGCAAGACAGTACTTTTGGTTGAGTCAATGCATCTTCCTGAAGCACTATAGGGTGGAACTGCTTTATCAGCAGGACCTAACGTTCAGCGGGAAGCTCTTGCAAGCGGTTGTCCTACCCTAAAGTATAGTATACATATATTTTCCTCACAGCGGAGTGGAGGGGTTTTAAAGTGTTTGGGTTTCCTGTAGCTCTCTCATGTAGCTGTTCTTGAGGATTCCTAGAACTACTGTTACCAGTAAGTCTAACTGGGAATTCTTCATTTCCCTCGTGCCAATAGTGACATTTCAAAAAAAGAAAAACAAAGCTTGTAGGGAAAGATGTGTGCGTGTATGATTGAGAGATGTGTATATATTGTGTGTGTTTATCTAGTCGGACAGCAGAGAATCAATCTTAACCATAGGTTACTGCTAGGGATCTACCGAGTTTTTTTCGGTACTCGCCAATACCGAGTACTGGAAGTCCCATTCAGGAAGCCGGGCAGCGTGTAAAGACTCGCCACCCGGCTTCCTGATTAACAAGGAAGCCGCCTCCATGCTCTCTCGTCATGAGGTGACTGAGCATGAAGTCGGCTTCCCGGCCAATCAGAAAGCCGGGCGCTGCGTCATTACACGGCACCTGGCTTCCTGATTGGCCAGCTTCACAAGTGACAAGGGAGCATGGAGCCGGCTTTCTGGCCAATCAGGAAGCCGGGCAGCGTGTACTGACGCGCTGCCCAGCTTCCTGATAGAGGAACTATCGGGCTAGGCATCGGAGCATTTGTGCGAGTATGAGTACTCGCCCCAATACTCGGTATTGGCAGCGATACTGATACTAGTATCGGTGCATCCCTAGTTACTGCCATCTTTAACCCCTTCATGACTGAGCTTGTTTTTGGTTTCTGTTCGTAAATGACTGACACACTTTTGACATTTTTGCTGTGTGATTCTTCCACGTCAGTAATATACTTTCTTACAAAGTGCACCCACACATATTATATATTGTTTTTTAGAGGACAGATAGGGCTATATATTTATATCACATATGTGTGTCTAACGCCTCACTTAGGACAAATACAAATTAAAAAAAGAGGAAAAAACGTAAAAAAAAACTTTTTTTCCCAGTTTTGATTTGTAGTATTTTTTTTTAACAAAACCAGCACAGCTAAAAAAAAATGCAATACATACATTCATTTATTTGTCCCTTATTTTTAATTTTTTTACACTTTTCACAATTTTTTTAAATTTATTTACACTTTTCACTTTTTTTATACTGACAAATTTTATTTATTTAATTATATCAGGCAGTCATTGTGAATTAATCTCACTATTACTGCTTGATAAATTAATACATTTTTTTTTATTATCAGGCTGCTTCAAACTTCAGAACAGCCGATAATAAGTTAGTGACACTGATCCTGCAGCAGTTCAGGATTCAGCTGTCAGTGAATGTTTCAGAAAACTTAAACATTCTACTTTCAAGAATAGATACATTATGTGTCTAATACATAACATTTTGTATCTATTCTTGAAAGTCAAAAGAAAAAAAAAAAAAAAGCCAGTATAGCTTGAGAGAGATATCTCTCGATCTATACGAGCTGTCAGAATGCCGGCAAAAGCCGACACGTGTGTCTGCTTTGCTGTGACTCTCAGACACCCGATATTAAGGTATCGGGTGTCTGAAAAAGGTTAACCCTTTCAGTAATGGATCTCTAGATAGTTAGACATCTATTACTGAAAGGTAACCGCTGATTCTCAGCGGTTAGCAGCCTTCTAGTGCAGCAAATAACTCGTCACGTACAGTGTACGTGACGAGTCATTTGGTCCCTTTGTGGCTGGACGTACAGTGTACGTCTCCCGTCACGAAGGGGTTAAAGTTTATTTTCTGCAGTGTCCAGTCAACCCCAAGGACAGCCCTAATATAACCCATCCCACTCCCAGCAAACCTTAGTTTTTTGCTTGCGCCTTTTAGATGAAAATGATCTTCTCTCTGGCAGAAGCTTACCTCCTTTTTTATGGAATTTTTCCAGTCAAAATTATTCTAGCCAGTTCTTGCAGCTCATAGCCACTGCAGCTACCTTTCTGATTGGTTGGGAGACTGTAGTCGGACTACTCCTGGAAATGCAGTGCTTGCCTGAAGTATTATGTGCTGGATCCTGTGTCAGCCGCTGTTGTGTTAGCTGCACGGTGCTAAACAGGTCCATGACCATTTTTTTTTTCTCATTTCGGTGCACCTCTAATATGTATATGTATATTTAAAAAAAAAATCATTAATTATTTGGCATATGGGGCTGGGGAAAGAAATATAAAAAAGACATACAAATATAACAGTAACTCTAGCATTCCCCTACTCTACTAAAAAAAAAAAAGGTTTGCTGCTTTTGAAGCGTTCCCCTCACTGTCTTGTTAAAACATTGTCAGCATAACAGGAATTTAGGTGAATATCTCTAATGGAGCCTGGGAAAGCAGTAATAAACAGTGGCTCTGTCTCTTCCCACCCCATCCAAAACTAAGAAAAAATGTTTTTGCTTGACACTTTAATCTAAACTCTCAGGGCCTTTCAACAATTTGGGTAAAAGAGTGTCAGAAAAAGTCTGTTTTCCTGCATGCTAGAGTTGGCAGTTTGCAAATTTTATATCCTGTTAGATGTGATAGTTGAAACAATTAGGATTCGTAATTTGTACAAATGCATTCATTCAACCAGATAACCATTTTTTTTTCTTTGTTTTTAAAGGATGTACAGGTCTTGATGAGCTAATGGGAATTGACTCCTCCTTTAAAGCTTTTGAGGAAACTCTGTTTAGTAGTACTTCGAAAAATCTGGAGCGTAGTGTCCAAACCAAAGCCGTTAATCAGCAGTTGGATGAAAACATTTCCTTGTTTCTCATACATCTATCGCCATACTTTATGCTCAAACCAGCCCAGAAGTGCCTAGAGTGGCTCATCCACAGGTTAGTACATCTTAGTGTAACTTGTGTTTTCTTTCTAGTGTGCAGGACATACATGTCTTCCAACTTTGCTCTGTCCTGTTTTTAAAGCCTATTTCCAGCCATTTCGTTCTTAGTTTTTGGATACAGCGAAGAAAAGTTACGCATTTCTGTTTTTATGTATGTGCCCTAACTGGGGAGATTTTTGTTTGCTATAATTTTGCACAAGCTACAACAAAAAACACTGCGCCTTTCCAACACTGCTCAAATGTGTTTTCTCTGTTCACTCATGGACATAGCTTTCTCTATTCTTCTTGATTGGGTTATACTGCTAACTGCAGGATTTGGATACTAAATACAGAACGCCATCGTAAAGGTGGCCTAAACCCCCTCACTTCCTGAAGAGCCCAAAATTTTGTCCAAATGAACAAAGTTAAGACCTATTTTGCTTCCACGGGAGAAATCCATTTTTTATTGATCTATACCACAAAGGATGATCTTTTATTAATCTGCTGGCTGGGTTAGAGGTCGGACAATATAGATCAGGGGTTGACAAACTCCGGCCCTCCAGCTGTGGTGAAACTACAAATCCCATGATGCATCTCTCTCCAGGAGTTATGTCTGTGGCTGTGAGAATCTTGCAATGCCTCATGGGATTTGTAGTTCCACCACAGCTGGAGGGCCGGAGTTTGGCTACCCCTGATATAGATCCGTGTAGTCTTCCCAGTTGCATCAATTTAGCACGTGTGTTCTTTTCTCAGAACAGGAATAGACTGTGACAACCCTGGTAAGGCATTACCTGTATTATTTGCTGCTGGGCACACACATGACCAGTCAGTCACCACACCACTGCCCAGAACCTTTCTCCTGGGCAGTGGTGTGGTATGCAGGGGTTCTTTTTGTCACCTTTTCCCCTACACTGTATGTATGTGGTATATGGTGCTTCTCCCATCTCAGTGGGCACACTATGGGAGTCCGTTCTCACTGTAAGGGCACTATGCTTACTGTTCTGTTCTCCAAGGGACTTTGTCACTGTAATAAAAATGTTTTATAATTTAATATAGGGGAAACAGTTTATTTTTTACATTTTTGGGTAATTTTTCCTTACTATAGTAAAATAATAGTATATAGTAAATAAAACCCCCAGTGGAGATTAAATACCACCAAAAGAAAGCTCTATCTGTCCCCAAAAAATTGAATAAAATTAATTTCAGTACAGCGTTGCATGACGGAATAAATGCCAGTGAAAGTACCGCAGCGCTGAATACTGAAAAATGGCTTGGACAGGAAGGGGGTTTAACACCCTGGTCTTCAAGTGGTTAACTTTGTAGTGGTGCTTTAAAAAATTGAGAAAAGGAAAGAAGACACAACAAATACATGCAAGTTTTAATGGACTTCTAAAAACCTAAGGTTTGCACGGATAGAAGCAAGCTTTTCTACCCTTTCAAAGGTCATCAAGAATTTGGTATGAATATTACCAAACATAGACCAGATTCTTTCACGTGCTGCAGAAGATGCAGGAATCTAGCGAGATGTAAGAGGTGTCAAAGGTTGTGTTGTGCAGAGACCTTGCCACCATGTTACAGGAGGGATATGTTTTGCAGATTCCCAGACTGTATTCCTGGCCCAAATAACTGAAGATGTTCTATATTCTGCAACATTTGATAGTACTTTTACAATATCAAGTCCTGATGGCACTATATAAATCCTGTATTATAATAATAATATTGTGCAGCTTGTTTTGTAATCCAGTCAAATGCAGCTGTATTCTCATCACTCTCAACATCACTGCCTTTGCATTTTAGATCCAGTAGATTTGCAGCAGCATGTATTGGATGGCAACAAAATGTTATATAAAGTCTCAGAACTTTCATTAAGGTCTTCATGTTATATAGTTTAAGTACCATGTCAAAGATATATTATTTATCATTGTAAAAGAACATAGTCCACACACTTTTCGTATTTTTTTTATTTAAATTTTTCCAGAAAGAAACAAAAACGGCTTTGGAAAAAAAACTGATTTCCCCCCCCCCCCTCCCTACCACAGAAAGGCTCCCAGTGGGGTGGAGGAGGAGCCAGGGATGCCCTTAATTTTCAGCCACTATGGTACTTTCTGCATTTTGCCCAAAGTACCATTTTCTGCCTAAATGTTTTGGCGGACAACATTTTGGTGCATCCATACTAAAAGCCGTAGAATTCAGAATGTGTACTTTGTATGGAAGTATGCATACTTTTGTATGAAGGTATGGATGCACAGAATTTTCAGCTGTCTGTGGTTTTTTATTTTGCTTGTTTGGTACCTTCAACAGTGTTCATGCATATAACATTGTATTTTGATTTTGTCCTAGGTTCCATATACACCTTTACAATCAAGACAGTCTGATAGGGTGTGCTCTGCCCTATCATGAAACCAAAGTGTTCGTACGGGTAATTCAGCTTTTCAAGATCTCAAGCCCAACTCATAAATGGCACTGGCTGCATTCAATCCAGGTAATTCTTGATATCACAAAGCGCAAACTAAAAAAACTCACAGGAGATTGGTGTAAAAACATTTTGTGGCCAGAGATGCACAATAGATAAATGTGGGCTATTTGGTGAACACTTGGCAAAGCGCTGAACAAACCCTAAATTTGCATCTTTTTGTGACATGAATAAATGTTTTCTTGTATTACACCAAGCATATTTAACTTCCATATTGCCAAATTTAGGTCTAATATAGCTTCCATCTGTCCTTTTTAAAGTGAACCTATAATTTTTGCTCATTTTGAGCAAAGTAATTGTTTCTCTTTGAAGCATTCCCCCTTTTGCTTTCCACACATTCTCCATGTTTGCACAGCAGTGTCCCAAGTAGAAAGCTCATTGTAGGCTTAGTGGGGGTAAGGGGAGAGTCTCACACATTGACTCATACCCAGAGGTACTGACTATTTTCAAGGCCCGTGGCAGGGAAGGACTGTAAAGAGAATCTTTGTTTAAAATAGAAAGCGTCAGGAATTAGGACCTAGGAATCAGTGCTCTGGTTCCTTTGGTAGTTTTTTGTTTTTTCTTTCTGTTGTTTTTTGTTGTTGTTGTTGTTGTTGTTGTTGTTGTTGTTGTGCTCAGCGGATCTTCAAGCAACTGCCACATATGCTGGATGATTTAGATCCTTGGAGTCCTACCCAGCCTGGCCAGCAAAGGCATGCAGATCCTCGTGACGGCACATATACTCTGTGGTGGTACATATGACTGGGAGTCTCGGCCGCCCGGTCACAGTAGCCCGCTCTGGTATAGGAGGGCATCTATGTCTGCCCCTTGAATCAGCCTGCCTGGTGTTGGCAATGGTGGTAGTGCTGGGGGTTTTGGTGTCTCGCTGAATGTCTGCTGCCTCCATTAGTCTTTGAGTGCTGGGACCTCTTATCCTCCCATAGCGGCACTACAGGTGATGGATCATTCGCAGTATAAGGATCTGGCTGGCTGCTGCTGCAAGGGCAATAATTGAGGCTGCGGCCTTGCTGCTGCTGCAATGTTTTTTCCTTACAGGCATACTGCTGTTGTCTGCTTGGCCCTCCATGGGATGTGCTGTGCTGCTGCGGCAGAGGGGCTAGTATGGTGCCGCTTGTTGTATTTAGCGGGCCGCTAATCGAGGCCGCGTTGAGCGGCAGCCATATTTAATGTGGGTGGTCCTTACTTGAACATGCATACCTGGAGGGGTTTTTTTTTTTGGCCTATCTGCCTCAATTCCCCAGCTGATGGCAGAAGTTGCTTGTTGCCTAGGGGGGGATGGGGGCTAGCTTCTTGAGGCCACGGGCCTAATTGAGGATGGCGGCAGGCCGCTAATCAAGGCCTCGGCTTGCTGCCTGGAGCGGCGGAGAGCAGAGGCCATTTTTATGGTGGGTGGCTGCTATCTCCTTGTGCATGCATTGAGGTGGGTTTGGGGTTTACTGCCTTGGCCCCCTGCTGGTGGCAGAAGCTGATCGTTGCCCAGGGGGATGACTGCTTGAGGCTGCAGGCCTGCGGCCTATTTCAGGATGGCTGCGGCCATCTTTGTTTTGGGCACTCTTCCCTTCTGCTTGCCTGCATTTTCAGCTGGCGCTTAGTGGGGGCATGTGGTCTGTGGCTGCTGGAGGACATGTGGATGGTGTGAGTACCCTGTGGTGATTTTTTCCCTCTGCCTGCTGGCATCTAGTGGTCTCCAGTAGTTTTCCATGGCTGAGCAAGCTTCTGGGGCTAGGGAGGATCGTAGGGATTGCACTTCGCCTTTTGACGTGTGTGGGCTTTCCGGGGAGGACACCTCTGCTTCCCTCTCGTGCGTGCATGTCTGCATCGCTGTCCTCGTTCTTGTGCGTCCCCTTCGGGACTTCCTGCAGGGCCTCCACTTGAATTGGGTAGCGTGCTCTCATTTGAGGCCATGGATGGTTTTGTCGCGTATCGAAGGAGCTTTGACTCGGTAATCCACCTAATAGCGTTCTTTGCCCTCCACCTCTCCGGTTCCTTCGGACAAGTCTGATGATGTGACCAATGTGTTGGATCAGGCTACTCCTGTGACCTCTGGCCCAGAAGCTTTTGGTAGTGAGGATGAGTCTCCAGCTTCAGTCAGTGGATGGCATGCGGTGACCCACTGAATATGGGGGGCGGGTCCCACTTTTGGGTCACAACCAAAGTTTGGTTTCACCCTTTATTTTTTGCACAAAAATTTAAATGGTAGAATATACTGTTTTGATTAGGGATGCACCATTTTTTCAGTATGGAGTACGAGTACCGATACTTTTTTCGGTACGCGCCAATACCGAATTCTAATACCAGAAGTCCCAATTGAGGAAGCCAGGCGGTGTGTAATGAGTCGCCAACCTGGCTTCCTGATTAGCCGGGAAGGTGGGCGGTGTGTAAATTGGCCGGGAAATCGACTCCATGCTCCCTCATCGACAAGGGAGCATGGAAGCCGGTTTCCCCGCCAATCAGGAATCTGGGGTATCGGGCTAGGTATCGGAGCATTTGGGCGAGTACGAGTACTCGCCTAAATATTCGGTATCTGCACCGATATTAGCATCGGTGCATCCCTAGTTTGGATATTTTACTTCAACTACATTTAATAGTTAACAATCATAAATATATGGCGTATTCACCTTTAAGCCTGTTTTTAGACTTTCAAAACGATTGATGGCACAGGAAAATGGTAGAACAGTTTGAATGCCTCAATTATGTTGTAATGTTTTTGGTTAGCCGATACTGCAAGTGATTGTTTTATGGTTTCCATGTACTGTATAACTGTAGTAGGAACTATGGTGGAATGTGATAGTAGAAAACTGATGCCATCTCTGTAATGGTATGAAACTGATGCCATGTCTGTCACTAGACCGCTGCTGATTAGTATGTTATTTTAAATGTGGATTACTTTTACGGCTGAATAATGTATCATGCTTCCTTCTGCAGAAACCAGGTGTCCCGCTGGCCAGAAGTACTCTAATCACACATTGTTACACAGACATGGGCTTTGTGGAGTTCATCTGCAGTTTGGTTACAAAATCTGTTAAGGTTTGTATGTGTGAATTGTAAATTTAAAGTGTATGTAAACCTGAACACTCCACATTAGCGCTTGTGAAGGCATTCACGGGTCTTTGAGCAGAGGCAAGTCCAAGCAAAGACTAGTGTTAAAACGTTGACAATAAAATGATTTTGTTTTGATTTATCTCCACTGCGAATAAGTTATAACTTTAGTCTAAAAATATTTTCTAAGATTAACTCCCACATGTGTTTTTCTTTCTTGATAATGATATGCTTAAGGCTGGGTTCACACCTAGGCATACGGAATATGCGCGTTTGCACCACGTTTTGCAGTAAAAGAATCTTGCGACAAACGCGCGTTTCCGAGGGCTATCCGGCTGTATCTTAATGGATACACGCGGCAAATATGCCCCAAAGAAGCTCCTGTACTTCTTTGGGGCGTAGGGCGTTTTGCAGCGCGTTCCTACGCGCTGTAAAATGCCCACGTGGGAACCATGCCTTAGGCAATCATTGGTTTTCACATGTTGAGCGTTTTACAGTGCGTAGGAACGCGCTGTAAAACGCCCAGGTGTGAACCGGGCCTTATGGCTCTCTCTCCTCTCCCGACACCTCTCTCTCCCGACACCTCTCTCTCCCGACACCTCTCACTTGTATATTTTCTGAAAGCCAAGACCCTATAGAATAAAATGTTGTCAGTTGCAAATGTTTATGTTGCACGATATTAGCACAACTCCTTATCAAACCCCCAAATTTTGTCTGTCTAAACGGGCCTGATGCCAGTGACGTACTATGGATGTCACTGGCCATTAAGGGGTTAAACCTATTTAATATATTGCTGAGCGGACAATATATTAAATTGGAATTATTTCATGGTGGTCCAGTGCAGGATCAGTATGATCCGCATCTCTTGCTGATGTAGACCATGCTAATCGCTCCCTCGTGAGGCAGGCACTCACAGGCAGGAGCGATTAGTATGGTCTGAATCAGCCGGAGGTGCAGCTCACACTCGCCCTCCACTTGATCACCAGGATAATCCACGAGTGCCCCACTGGACCGCAGGAATGCAGCCCCCTCCCTGCAAAACAGGTAAGCAGGAGGAGGGGCAATTTTAAAATGATCAATTTTAATATGCATTTTAATGTGTGTGATGTGTTTTTTTTTTAAAGTGTGTGATATGTGTGTTTTTGTTGTTTTTTTTTTTTTAGTTCAGTTGACCGATTCTCATCATCGATTAGTTGACACTGCTCTGCTGCTCCCCGCTGGTGCTGGCTGCTGCAGTCTTGTGTCCTTTTCAATCCCTGCTGCTCTCCCTGCTGTAGAGGCAGGGGCAGCGGTGACACAGACCAGCGCAGCCGGCACCAACGGGGAGGAGAGACCGATGTGACTGCATTTCCCCGCTGCCCCCTGTGCCTCCTCTGCTGCCCCATTCCTCTTCTGCCCCCCTCCGCTCCTCTTCTGCACCCCTCCTGGCTGGCTGATACTACCAACAATGAAATAAATAAAGTTCAATAAAGTAAAATTAAAAATATATTTTTTTTTGTGTTCTTTAAAAAAAAAAAAAGTTGGTTATTTTATTGGCTTAGAGTTTTACAATTCACATTTATTTTATATCCATGAAACTAATTAAAATGTCTAATATACATACAATTATTTAAAAAAATATATAAAAGGTGGGAAAAGTCCTTTTCAGTTTCGGCCTGGCAAATTTTGCTGCAGGAGGTGCATTGTGGTGCCATTCATTTCAGTGGATCCCAAATGCACCTTGCGCCTGC
>NW_017306918.1:30596-76193 GCF_000935625.1 Nanorana parkeri
AAATGTGCATACCGTTTTATTCTGAAGTAAACTTTTTGTAACACTGCAATCGTGTATTTTATTTAAAATAAATGACAGTGTTAATTTTTTTATTTTTTTTATTAGATCTGATTAATCGAAAAAAAAAATGGACTAATCGATTAAGGAAAATGCATGTGTGTTTTTAAGATTGTGTTTGTATCTGTGTATATAAATGAATATGTGTGTTTCTCTATTTTGTAGTTGTAGTGATGCTGAATGGTTTTTAAAACCCAAATGCCTTTTGAGATAAATTGATTTTGCGTTGCAGTTTGGGCACTCTGGTTCAAAAACGGTAGCCATCACTGACCTAAGATGTACCTCAAATGTAATATGGCATATCGTAAAGTGCCTTTCCCCCTCAGTGTCTCCCCTTTCTCATAGTGGAGATTTGGCACTGCTCCTGCCCTCTTTTCACAAAATAATGCTGGGTGCCTGAGTAACCTTTCAGTAGGAATAGGTAGTGCAGTGTGGGAGAGTGTGCCTATGACTGTTCAAATGCTGACCGTTAGGCCCCATTCACACACGAATCAGCCTGCACGTGCAGGGCGGTACCAAGCAGCTGCCGGGAAGGACAGGTGCTGTGTGTGATTAGTACGCAGCCCTTGTCATTCTCTATGGGGCTACGCGGCCGTACGCCCTCCCTACACTCACCTCAATTGCAGGTCCGTAGGGGTGCAGGTGAGTGTATTCATACGCCGCCTGAATGGATCCTGTATGCATCCCGGCCAGAAAACCTGCACCCCTACGGACCTGCAATTGAGGTGAGCTTAGGGGGGCGTACGGCCGCATAGCCCCATAGTGAAGGACGGGGGCTGTGTACTAATCACACGCAGCACCTGTCCTTCCCGGCAGCTGCTCGGTACGGTCCCGCATGGAGCTGTATGTGCAGGCCGATTCGTGTGTGAATGGGGCCTTAGTTTCCTTTTGGATCAGTATTTCACGGCCCAACCAGCACTTGAGGGGCACATTATTGCTAAAGCTCAACATTTTTTACTTTATTTTCTCACTACTTTATGTTGTGTTCTCTTGTCAGCTTTTTATGTAATGTTTTGCCTGGCCCATTATTGATTTTATTTTTTTTTTGCAGGCGTTTTCAAACCATGCTGGGAGCACAGCCAAACTGAGAATCTTGATGTCTTTTTATGTCTCCAGTATAGTGGCTGCTTTGGATTGTGCTGATAACATTTCTGACATGCTGGTTGCTAAACTTCTTCCTTATGTACAAAAGGTATTAATGTGAACACTATTCTGCATACCTCCAATTTGATCATTTTGTAACATTGGAAAACCCTAGATTCTGCTGGGTTAAAAGAGAACTATGAGGTGAGTGCTTTTCACAGTCACAATGAGACTGTCACAGGTCGGCTTAGTAGATCGGGAGGTGAGCGAACACATACCGGCGTTCGCTCACCTCTCGATCCTCTCACGGCCCTCTGCCGTGACAGGGGAGGGGCTGGATTCCCCCCCCCCTACTCCGATGGGGAGGGGGCGGGTACAGCTGGCTCTGCCTCTAGATCACGCAGCTGGGCGGATCCAGACATAATTGTCGGGATCCGCTTCAGCTGCGGCGTCACAGTATACTGCGAGCAGCAGCTCGTGGTATACTGAGGCGTCTCAGTATACCGCGAGCTTCAGCTTGCGGTATACTGAGCCTGGGGTGACGAGAGGACGCTAGTTTGTGTCCTCCAGTTACCCTAAGGAGAACTATGGGGAAAAACCTTAACACCATAGTTCTCTAAGTTGCTTGGCCCAAAGCAGAAAAGATGCATGTGTGAGTACCTTGCACCAATATTGTTTTTCAAGTCAAAATGGCTGACACTCAGCAATTGCTATGAACAGATTTGGACAGGTTGAACCATCCTTTATACCCATACGTTGTACAGATGTAGCAAAAGAAATAGCAGAAGCAGTAGCTTCAACTGGAAGCTAACTCTAATTTAAGAATTTTCATTTTCCTGCTTATTGTGCCAGCATGACGTCAACACAGTGTACACTCATATTTGTCTTGTACTGTGTGAGACATGTTTAGTCATTCTTATAGGGCCATTCTTATTTTTTGTCAATACAATTTCTTCCACAGTTAATGGCCTAAGTTATATTCTGGATTGTTTTTATGCAGTGTTGATTCATGATTTCGTTTGTTTTTCATGAGTCAATGTAAGTGATTGCTAACTTGTTATGCTGACAAAGTGTAGCATACGTTCTGTGTATTTGTAGGCTTGATAGCTGGGTTCTATAATGGTAACCTGTTCTTTGGGCATGCTAACCATGCATTCTCTTTGCATTCCTGCCATTCCACTCTGGTGTCTGGAAGAAAGGAGAATACCCAGAGGCGAATTTATCAAAACTGGAGCAGACAAAATCTGGAGCAGCTGTGCATGGCAACCAATCAGCTTCTGTCTTTCATTTTCAAAGCTTAACTGAGCATACTGAAGAGAGAAGCTGATTGGTTGCCCTTTGCAACTGCTCCACATTTTGTCTGCTCCAGTTTTGATAAATTCCCAGAGGGGAATTTACCAAAACTGGAGCAGACAGAATATGGAGCAGTTGCCGGTGGCAACCAATCAGCATCCACCTTTTTATTTTCAAACCTTAACCGTACAAACTGAAGAGAGATGCTGATTGGTTGCCATGGGCAACTGCTCCAGATTCTCTCTGCTCCAGTTTTGATAAATTCCCCTCTAGTGTCCAGGGGTATGGGGAAGCATGTGACAATTTCCTTCCTCCCATTTGACAGCACTGGAGCTTGTCTGTGCAGGCACCCAGCACTCTTTTTATAGGGACCTGAAGATTGTTCTCAGCTTTGTGTGAAGGGGCTTGCTCGCTTTTTTTTTTCCTGGTAGACATAGGGATTATTTCACTAAGAGCTAAATACCTCAAATTTTGACGTAAACGAACTCATGGGTATACATTTAGCGTATAGTTATGTACAGTATTTGTGCAGAATTTATCAACATTTAGGCTTTCTTCACTTTTTTTTTTATATATGGTTGTTTCCAGTGCATAAAATAAATAAAATGCAAATGGGTTCAGTTATTTGCACCCATAAATTTAAAAACCAGCCAAGGCGTAAAAATAACGCTTTTTATTTGATCTGCTTCCTGCCTTCAGGATGGCATGGGTTCCTTGCTGTGTCCTCCTTTTGGATGAACTCCATATTCCAGCAATGTGTTTTCAAATACTTCCATTGCCTTTTGTTTTTATTTTAGTTAATCTTGTGATATTTCACTGAAAGGTCACGTAACCATTTTATCTCATGCGATAATGTTTAGTGAATTGAACCCATAAGTGCTGGGGGAGTAAAAAAGTTGTGTTGCTAGGAATAGTGGAAATAAGTAAACTTTTTTTATTTTATTTTTCTACACAAAGCACGGGTTCACTTTTAGGAAGTCATGCATTTTAGTATTTGTGAAGCCAAGCAGTGAGTCTAATGGTATAAAATGAAGTGAGTCTCCTTTGAAAGAGCAGACATGAATTGTGTTCTAATGAGTGTTTTCTGCTCTAGGGGTTAAAGACTTCCCTCGTGGAATACAAATCTTCCACATTCATTATAATATGCCAGTTGGCAACAAAATCAATTGTAGAATCATCTGTGTTGAAAGCCTTGACATCACAGGTCAGCAGAACACTTCTCAAAACGTCATCTCTCCTCCGAGAAGGTGTGGGATGTCTAATTATACTTCTGCAGAATCAACAGTCATCAAATGTGGGAAACAAGTAAGTAATCAGCAGTGTAAAAAGTGTATCTTTTTGTATTTATCAAGAGACATGGCAGTGTTGCAGGACCACTAGATTTGTATCCCCACCCGCAGGAGGTGCCCCCTGTGACGTACACCCGGCCCCAACCCTCTGTATGCCAATCGCATGTGACTACACGCAGTTGTGAACTAAGCGTGCCGTCAAAAGGACGTGACGATACCACACTCGGCCACACCTTTCCCAGAGATTTACCGGCTCACAGGACAACAATCTCAGGCCAGCAGACTGAGAGCGATTGTTACTAGCGTTGGTTAACTCCGCAGTTAACCCTTCAGTTAACCCTTTATACATCAAATGTTCGCTGCCACCACTTTTTTTTTTTTTAACGGAAACACAGACTGTTCCCAGCAAGTGCTGTGACAATTAAAAACACTTAGGGCCTGTTCACACGACGTCCGTTTTCTGTGCTGACCTGATCCGTACGCTCCTGCACTAAAAATGCAATGTATCCCTATGTGTTTTATGGGCTACAGTTCTCACGTGCGCAGTCCGTTCAGGTTACGACAGAAAAATACTGCATGTCACATTTTCTACGGTCAGGAAACGCATAACACCGCGTCTGCAGATCCGCACCTGATCAGGACCTGAAACTCATGTGAACAGGCCCTTAAACAAAGCCTATGATGCCCCTGTCCTCTCAAACAGGAATAGGACAGTTTTTACTATACAGTAGTGCTCTTCACAGAGGCAAGGATACTTTGAGTTCATATTTAGAGCATAGGGATAAGCTTTACGATTTTAAGGATCATCCTTTAATAAAAGAAATGGTGCAGAAATATATACAGAAAAAGATAATAAAGAAACAAAATAGATAACAGTAAAACAAAAGAGAATACTTAACCGTCCTGGTTTTTTGGAGTTCTGACAGTCCAAAGTTCAATAATCAAGAGGGGTCTGAAGGGCTCTCCTTCAAGCAAGCTTGCACAGATGTCCAGATTTTAATGTGGAACTCTACTACGATAAGACTTCTTGATGTTGCTGGAGTTCCTTTTCTTGATGTTTCAAAACAAGAGCCTCTATAGCTGCCTCGGCAATATCTTTTTGTCAGCCCTCTAGGGGGTGTCACGGAGCTGGCCCGCAGGGCTGGGAAGGGAGAGCAGGAGGGACGAGCTTTTACGATTTCCTCCTCCTGCTCCTCCCGCTCCTCCCAAACTGGTAAATTAATAACTACGAGGATATTGGGTATTCATTTTCCATATGGTCCGGCAACCCCTAAATTATTATGCATAACGAAGTTACCTTTAGATTGAAGCTAAATGTGCCCGAGATGTGAATGATGGGAGGCCCAGGAAGGTAAATGTCGCCTGTCCAGCCGTGGCTCATTCTGAACTATGTTTTCTTGGTATCTATGTTCTTGTTGTAACAAGACACAGCCATTTCTGCACCAAATTTTCAATATCACTGTCCAATTCCAAATTATGAAATGGAGCTGATATTGTAAATTAGGTTTATGACTTTCGGATGAATGCTGGGGTCACCTGGGTTGTTAAATCTGCCTGCTTATCAGACCTGCTTGTGCTTATATCAACTTGTCAACTGCTAATTTATTAGGGGATTAGCTAAGCTGGGCAAAAGCGTTTCAATGCATTGGCACCCCTCATGAAGAAGTAATTGAAGCTGATACCCTCAGGTGCAGGGGAAACTCTATACAAGAGTCATCTGTTTTAATGCTTCACTTAAGAACTATACAGATTACAGGTGCAAATTAGCAGGTCTCTATTTATTTTTTGGAATTTGAAGAGACCTGAAGGAGGTGATATTGAGTCCTAAGGTCTCGGAATGTTTTACAGTTACCCTGACAGGTAAATAGATCCTTGAGTACATTGATATCTTTAGCACCCCAAGACCGAAATACAGAGGACTCTAAACCTGCATTAAAAATTGGGGAGGACAAAATGGGCATTAATGGAGAAAGTACAGTAGGGCTATGGAAGAGTTTCCTAATCTCTCTCCACGCTAGCACAGTATCTCTAAACAGGATGTTACTTTTAATATGGGAGGGAAGTAAGGATACAGGAGTGTGAAGTATACCAGGGAGGGACCACAGTGCAACCAGATGGCTCTCAAGCGGAGTATTGGTATAAAAGGAGGTATCATGTAGCCAGTCCCGTACATGGCGGAAAAGGCTGGCTAGGTTATAGATTATAGGGCTGGGCACATTGGCTCTCATATTTGGAGTAGACTTGCAGCTTCCATAAGACCACTCTTGATTTCTTTCTTCACCATATAAAAGTTGAAAAGGCTTTGTGTAAAAGGGTAATATCCTTATGTTTAAGAAGAAGCGGTATACTTTGAAAAGGATAAAGTAGTCAAGGGAAACTAACCATTTTAATTAGGTGGCATCTACCCAGGAGAGAGATGGGATAGTCCTGCCATATTCTTAATTCTTGTGTCACTTTGTGGATTATTGGTTTATAATTCAGGGAATATAGATCTCTAGCTGAGCGTGGGATACAAATGCCTAAATAGGTCAGGTATTGTTTTTTAATCTGTAGAGAGGGGTGGGCATAAGAAAGGGCTTTCAAAAAGGATTTATCTTGAGTTGGAGGCAAGATTTCATTTTTATCTACGTTAATCTTCAGGCCAGAAAAGGAGCCATATAACTTTATGTTCAGGATGAGTGGTATTTGGGTCAATGGATCAGACAAAAATAATAAAATGTAATCAGCAAATGGGGCCCATTTTAGTATTGTAAGGACCAGATTGATAACCGCTAAATAGTCTATTAGAGGTGAGGGAGCGGGACAATGGTTCAATAGCAATATTAAACAAGAGCGGCGAGAGGGGACATCCCTGGCGAGTCCCCTTATATCAAGTGCCTGTTGGAAGTTGAGGCTTTCTTTTTCCTGGGAGGGCTCTTGATCGGGGAAGCAGAAGATAAGGCGGCATCAGAGAAGTGTCAGTCGACACAGGTTTTAGCGTGGGTAGAAGATGTGAATTGCAATGGTTTCCCCATCTGGAGCCGAAAAGCGTAGGATAGCTGGGTATGCCAGAGTGAACTTGACACGCTTATGCACTAGGAATAACAGGCTGCGGGAGAGGAGTGTGTCACATGCCCCGCCCCCTGCAGTGCACACAGTGTGCACACAGTGTGCACACCCGGGCAGATCAGCATCGCAGATGGTATAAGCAGGAGAACTGATCTCCCTTGGAACATCTGTTCGGTCCTGAGATGTCACTTCTATCCGACTTTGTGAGTGGGGTGGAATGCGAGATCGCACTCAGTTGGATCTCCTGCACATACGATTTGCGATGCCGATCTGCCCTGGAACAGTTAAGAAAGCGTTGGAATGCTTGACCTATTGGCGGTCACACATTCCATCGCCAAAAAACTGGGCGTGATTACATTGAAATGTGTGACCACGTCACCGGTCACACATTGTAACGTAGTCACAAACTTTGATCGAACACCGCCATCGGGGGTACGGCCGGTACTCATGTAAGGGGTCTGGGCAGCCTGGGGGCCTCTTATGAGTATCAGCTGTACCAGAGGTGGCATGGCAGAGGTGACATGAGAGGGGGGTGGAGGGGGCTGGGCCCCAGCAGCAGCAGGTAAGAGGAGTTGGGAGGAGGTACAGGGGAATGGACCCCGGCGACCAGCCCACCTGAGGCCCTGCAGAGCCCACCATAGAGAGTATCAGATGGGCTGAGCAGGATCTATAGTGTGCTCTGCAGGGTCATTGTCAAGTGGGCTCAGTGGCAGCTAGTCTCTGATAATCAATCTGGGCATGTGTTGGAAACTGTGACTCACCACCCGAATTTTTGTTAGCTTCGGGTCCCCTTTCGTCTATGTTCTCCACGTACGTCTGATTTTCGTTCTGGTCGAACGGGGAGGAAAGAGAATGGCGGGTCGGTTGCGAGCGGGCCACAAATCTGTCCATAGCCTTTAGTGGTTGGGAGACCGGGTGAGAGGTCCAGGTGAGAAGCAAGAATAAGTGTGTATTTAGAAGCTGAATAAGTGTGTATTTAGAAGTGGTGGAACGGAACTCCAGCACACACATCTAGTCCATCTGGCGCCGGAACCGGAAGTCCCTATAAGAGATTTTATCGATTAGTTGTTTCAGCACTAGTTTTTTTAGTTTTATTCTCTTTAGTGCTTGCAGCTTTAATTGTGTTTGGCCGTTGTTATTGTGGTTTATTCCACATTTCTGCTCTTGTTTTGCAGACCATTTATTCATCTCTGCAAAGTGCCTGACCTGGTCAGTATTCTGAAGGAAATTTCCAGCTTATATGACATATCCTCATTTTTAGAATACCTTCTTCTGAATTTGGTTTCTGCCATCTTTAACTCATCATCAGGTATGTGGATCCTTTGTCTCATAAAGCACATAGAAAGTGCACTTTTGCCTAGTATATAGGCATTAAAAAAAAACATTCTCAACAAGCAGCAAAAGAGCTTTAAAGCAAGCCATCCCTGACCTCTCTAACTGCTTGTACTGTGAAGTAATTATTTCTCAAAAGTCAGGTTTTACTTGGCTTCTACTCCTGTGAGGCTTCTAATATTCTGCTGCAATAGTAAGTAATAAAAGTGCTAAGAATCTCTCCACAATACCTAGGACTAAAAATACTTTAGTGTGCATAGTCTGGGTAGATGTTCACTTTCAGTTAAAAGGTAAACTTTACCTGCAATTTTATTGGAATGCATTGCTTTTTAGTACAGAAAATACTTCTGGTGATTTGTGATGTAACCAGTGCTATTATAAGAGTCTTCTGCTTTTAATTATAAAAACAATCGCCAACCGAAATGTTTTAACTCGGTTATGGTTTGAATTTAGAAATACATAAAAAAAAAAAAAATCCTTGTGTTCTCTACACTGACTCACGTTTACAATGCAAAATGTAAATGGAGAGGCATTCAGTATTTTCTGGGGACTGTTAAAGCACTGAAATATTGGTGATTGTGAAACGAGTGTGGAATCAGAAACAAGAAATGATGGATGCTATTACTTCTAATAACAAAGGCCCACAATTATTTTTTGTACAAACTGGATGTCTTCAGCGGCACACAAAGTAAAACACGGTGCAATGAAGCATGGCCTTTTTAATGTTTTACTGTGTAAATAAAAGCTTTATAATACTTGACAAATTATTTTTAGCCACACAAAAACACCATGAAGAAAGAATCGCTAAGCAGAAGTACTAATCTATTCTTGGTCTACTTGGGCCATTCCAGAACTAAAAATAGTAACCTTTCCAAGAGGTTTGCTGTTCTTTAATGATCAAATATACAGAATTTGCCCTAACTTTTTATCTCATTTAATTAATCTTGTTTAATTTTTTATTAAAACAATGCAAAATTGGAAATGCTTGGGCATAAGATTTGGTTTTAGTCTGGAGTTTTTTTTTCTTTCTGTTTTTCATCAAATACTATTGTTGGCAATAAAGTAGTTTGCTTTTTTTTAAAAACTTTTTTTGATGTTGTCCTAGGGGAAAATGCTGATGTGGCAGATCCTGTTGTGTGTAAAGCTATTCTTGAAGCAATACTTCACAATATTATCCTGGAAAAAGACCTCTCTATAATGTTAGCTCGGTAAGAAACCTTGTATGTTTACTTGGTAGCCTTTCCTGTTTTGTTTGCAATGTAAATACAGTTGACCTTTATCTGTACTGTTTGTAGGACTTTTCTGGACGAATTCATTTCATTTGGCGAACACGATCGTGAGGACGCTAACAAAATGGCGGATTTGGGGAAACGTATCCTGCCTCTTATAAGGCTTTTAGAAACCAAGTATGTGAATTTATTAGCTGCTTATATGGCTAAGGCACATCAATGCAAAAGTTCAGGAATGATAGTGTTAATACACTGTCTTATTTTTCAAGGCAGTTCAAGGGACGATGAGGAGAATTTATCAAAACGGGTGCAGACAGAATCTGGAGCAGTTGCGTCGGCAAATCTGTCTTTCATTTTCAAAGCTTAATTGAACAAACAAGAAAGAAGCTGATTGGTTGCTATTGGCAACTGCTCCAGATTCTGTCTTCTCCAGTTTTGATAAATTCTCCCCAACATTTGTGCAATTTAGCAATGATTTGTTTAAACCTGAATGACAGTTGTAACATTCTAGATACAGAAATAATATGTAGCTAGCTACTAAGAATGGGGAATGACTGGTAAAAAAAAAGTACGAACACCCCTCCCCTCAAAATTTTAGGGGTCACATTTGAAAAACCTCCTTCCCTTGTTTGATGGACATGGAAAGTCATCTGTTTATACTGCTGCCTAATGAAGGATGGGACACCTGGCAAACAAAAAAAAAATCTGTAGGCCAGCCCAGGATAACCCCTACTAGTCTCAGGATGCCTCAGTTTTGTGCTAGTGTTCTAGGAGGATGGTTGTTAATCCTTGCGAGTCTGTGTAGTTTTGCTTTGTCTGTGGATACACACACAGCTTACTAGCACACACAAAGAAGACTGCTGGTAAGAATCACTCTAAAGGTGCCCATACACCTTACGACCATCGCAAGACTTTTGTCTAGAAGTCAGAACCAGTGCAAAGAGGGCCAGCTGATTCTTCAGGAAACTAAAACTTTTAGACATCAAGGAGCAGCATATATTGTAAGTGATTTTCATCAGCATTTTAAATAGCTTAACCCCTTCGTGACGGGAGACGTACACTGTACGTCCAGCCACAATGGGACCAAATGACTTGTCACGTACACTGTACGTGACGAGTTATTTGCTGCTTTAGAGGGCTGTTGATTGCTGAGAATCAGCTTTTAACATTCATTAATGGATGCCCTTACTACAGAGGCATTCATTAATGAAAGGGTTAACCTTTTTCAGACACCCGATACCTTAATATCGGGTGTCTGAGAGTCACAGCAGAGCAGACACAGATGCCGGCTTTTGCCTGCATTCTGACAGCTGGTATAGATCGAGAGATATCTCTCTCAAGCTATACTGGCTTTTTTTTTCCTTTCATGAATAGATACATAATGTGTCTATTCCTATAATGTATCTATTCCTGGAAGAAGAATGTTTGTTTGCTGATCGTTGTTGCAACAATCAGAAAACCTTTAGTAACAGCTGAATCCTGAACTGCTGCAGGATCAGTGTCACTAACTTATTATCGGCTGTTCTGAAGTTTGAAGCAGCCTGATAATAACCATAAATGTATTAATTTATCAAGCAGTAACAGTGAGATTAATTCACAATGACTGCTTGATATATTTAAATAAATAAAATAACATTTTTAAGTTAAAAAAAAAAGTGAAAAGTGTAAAAAAAAAAAAGTGAAAAGTGTAAAAAAATAAATAAATTTGTAAAAAAATAAAATAAGGGACAAATGTATGTATTGCATTTTTTTTAGCTGTGCTGGTTGTGTAAAAAAAATACTACAAATCAAAACTGGGAAAAAAGTGTTTTTTTAACGTTCTTTCCTCTTTTTTTATATTTTATTTGTCCTAAGTGAGGCGTTAGACACACATATGTGATATAAATATGTAGCCCTATCTGTCCTCTAAAAAACAATATATAATATGTGTAGGTGCACTTTGTAAGAAAGTATATTACTGACGTGGAAGAATCACACAGCAAAAATGTCAAAAGTGTGTCAGTCATTTACGAACAGAAACTAAAAACAAGCTCAGTCATGAAGGGGTTAAAATCCTTTTGACTTTAATATGACTTTAACCCCTTCATGACTGAGGCCTTTTTTCCCATTGTTTGCACCCATGTTATATTCCACATTTTAGGCCTGAAAATTACTTAAAACTAGGGATGTCCCGATGCCACTTTTTCAGGCCCAAGTACAAGTACATCCCCTCATGTACTTGCCGATACCAATTACAAGTCACTGTGTCGGAGAGAGCAGGGACGTGTCAGTGGCAGCGCTGGTCCAGTGGGAGGAGCTCCAGGTGGGGTACCACCTAAAAAAAAAAAACATAGCGCATGCTTCGGCGCTAGGCATCGGGACATTTTGACAAGTACAAATACTTTCCAAAATGCCCTGTATCGGGCTCGATTCCGATGCTAGCATCGGTATCGGGACATCCCTATATAAAAAGTATTGAATTTATTCATCCTATTTTATAGGGACAAACTGTCCTAAATGAAGCACCTTTGTTTCATCCTGTGACAACTGTACCTAACTAATAATAAAAATATCCTTCCCTACCTCGCCCACGTTCCTTACCTCTGCTCCTCCCACAGTATAATTACATTTGAATATTAAAAAGGTATCTTAGACAAACAGAAATGTAAGTATTTGTTACCTTTTAATTTTATAGGACCCCCCATTATATATTTTTTGCTCAAGATTCATAAGAATCAAACGCATCCCCTGGGAAGACACGAATATACTCACAATAAGGCCCCATTCATATCTGTAAGTTTATAGGCAGTTAGGGATTCCTGCGTCATGAACTTGCATTTTCCTGCAGCAAGAATCCCTAATCTGGTGTTTACAAACGGCAGCTGTCATCTATTCAAGTTAATGATCAGGTGACAGCCGCTTCATGTAAAAGCCTGCACACTGCATGTAATGGTATGGGATATGATTACATGCGGTTAGAAAACACTCGAGTGTTTGATTCTGAACCATATGCAATCATATCACATATCATTACGTGTGGTGGTCAGGCGTTTACATGAAGCGGCTGTCACCTAATGTTCGGCTGTCACCTGAACATTAGCGGAAGTGGAAGGACATTTATTCTCGTTTTGTTTTGTATTATATCGCTAAAGTGGTGATCTCGCAAAGGACTTTTTTGGACAGTACTGATAAAAATAATTTGTATTAAGTGAATGTATTTCTATTTTTAGTGTGTTTTTTACAACTAAGTGCATGAGTTGATGTGTGATGTATTTAATATATGGTGGTGGTTGTAAAAAGTGCAGTGCACATGATAAAAAAATAATGGGGAGAGCATACAGGCTTTTATAAAGTAGTATACCTTGTGAAGTTGAATGCAGAGGTGCTAATTGCTTGGCTACCATGCTTGGCTGCTTATGGTGCAATATTATTTTTGCTTTATTTTATCTTCTGTAGATACCCCCAAGCTTTGGATTTTGTGTTGGAGAAACAGCTGCGGATTGGGATGGTTCAGGAAGAACAAGGCTTATTCCATCAGTTCATTGCACTCTCCACCAGTGGAGGGAAACATGAGGTTTGTGTACCAGACAGATCTTTAATGATAAATGTTCTATGCTTTCTTCAGCTGAATTTTCACCAGTCACATTCCAATTCTGTTTCACATCAAGCTTTAGTCAGAAATCGACGTCTAGAGCAATTTCTTAATTTTTGTACACATGATAAAACTTGATTTTTTGACTTTAAAACAACTTAAAACCCCAAACAATTATATATTTTCGGAAAGCAGAGGGCCTGTAGAATAAAAAAATGCAATAGTTTGTCACACGATAATTGAGTAAATGTTTATTAAACCAATATTTTTAGGATAAAATAGACTAAAAGGAATTATAGTGCACATAAACAGAGTATAATACCCATTTTTGGTCAAATATAAAAGCTGGGGTTGTGTCGGGTAAATAGATACCAAACATATCAAACCTTAAAATTGTGTGCGCCTGTGAAATGGCATAAAACGAAGCACCCAAAATTGCCCATAGGCGACGCTTTGAAAGCCTTTACTCATTTGTTTAGTGTCAACAGTAAGTGATGGCCATAGAATTATTACTCCTTTGACATTTGTGGCACAATCGTTTTTGCATGTAGGCACACCTGATGCATGTGTGTTTTTTTTGTATGTGTGTAAAGTTGGGTGTGGAGGGGGGGAGACTAAAATAAAAAATGTTTTATTTTTTTAATGTGACTTTTCATAACACTTTATCGCCGTCACATAGGGGCTAACAAGCCCCCTATGTTGTGGCACGGATACAGTGGCAGGTCCTCTTTATGGAGACATCGGGGATCTATTAGACCCCTAATGTCACCTATGGACCACACAGAACGTGATATAGCACAAATCGCCATTGCTGACAAAAAAAAGTGTGATCTTGCTATAACCACTTTAGGACTGCAACGTTTATAATACTGTACATATTGCAGTCCTGAAGTGGTTAGTGTTTCAATTTTGCAGACAATTTTCAGAACTCCTCTATATGTTATGCCATCTTATTCACACAGCATGCCTAAAAAAACCTTTTAGATTTTGTCTGTGTAGCTGGCTTTTCGAAGCTAATCTGTTCTAAATCAAAGTGACGGGAAGCTGGTTGTTCCGAAAGAAAGACTTTTGACACTGAGCTTCCCCACATTAACATCCATTCTTTCTAGATATTTCTTACTTTGTCAGGATACAGGGGGACATTCAGTAATGCCTTCACTGCACTTTTCTGAGGGTATGGACCTTTAAAAGGTCCTGCACCAAATTCAAGAAAGCCCTGTAAGTTGCTTTACTAACACTTGCAAAAGTGAGTGTCTGCTCACTTTAGTTAGCCTCCCCAGAACAAAGGAAACATGGGGGGGTTAGGTTAGTTGCAACAGCCTGTGTACTCTCCTCTCAGGACCTTTTGAAAGTTTTGGTGGGAGGGCTGCATGGTGGTGGTTCTCTCTGACTGGCAGACTAGAAGCTGCGCTGAGGCCGGTCTCTGCGGATTTAAGGAATAGGGTCTTAACCCTGCCTGTTCTGCTCCACCACTGCTGAGGACTGCTGGGATCTGTTGTTCCCCCTGCCGTCTACTGCTGAGGTCTGCTGTGATCTATTGTTGCCCCTGCCATCTACTGCTGAGATCTGCTGGGACTTGTTGTCCCGCCCTTACTGGACGTACTCATACTGTGCCTTGTTACCTGTAGGATTACTTCTTCTACCCCTGGATTACTAGCATTGTAACTCTGAACGTATTCCTTCATGTGCCCGTTGCCTACCTTCTGATTTGACCCTCCAATTGACCTGCAACCCCCCAGGACATAACCCCGGCCTCTGTACCTCGCTTTGTATACCCAAATTCCCCAATAATCACCCCGCATGCCGGGTTCTGCGTTATTTGCCTCTGTGTATTTTCTTTCTGTGCTCCTAGTTCGTCACACCAGCAACCAATCACTCATCCCTGGCTCCATTCAGCTGCTGGACAGCTACAGCAGTAAATAGTACTCTTTGCTTGCTGCGCCTGCCTGAGTGACGGGAGCAGTGGCTGGGTAGGGAGCTCAGTGAATCGGAGTCTGTTATTTAATTAACAGGCAAAGCTCTACTGAGCTGCACTAAGGACAGTGCGTCCACTATGGACAGTCAGTGCTAGCCCCAGTGCTAGCCTACATGCAGCAAATTCAGGTACCTGTTCCTAACTGGTGCATGAATCTGTTGCAAGCAGAAAACTGCATGAACTGGAATGGAGCCCATTTTCGGTAACAGGCAAGTATTTTTTTTTCAGATCTCTTACTTTGTACTGGTATTTTTTCAGGAAGCAGCAATTCAACTTTTTTTATTTCTTTAGGTCATTTCAATTTGTTTAATTTTATAATATGCATGTCCTATTTTGCATGCTTTCTGTGACAATTATGTGAGTATTATATTTTCTGATACTTCTACAGCTACTGGCAGATTGTAATACATCACTCCTGCTCAGCCTGAACCATCCACAGCCAGCGGTGAGACAACTTGCTGTCCTGCACCTTAAGAACATTATTGAGACTTCAAAGGTGAGAAACTACATTCTTCAAAGGTGTTTTTGTGAGGTTTTTTTTCATATTCCTTCCCTGCAACAGCTAAAGCGTATCTAAACTCAAGAACCAGAAATAGCTGGGAGAAATGTAACTGATAAAATTTCAGCACGGGTGGAAAGCACTGGAAGTTATCAACTCACAACATTTCAGGCAGGGTCAACAGGTGTTTCTCTTTTCTTCATTGAAGTTCACTGCACCGATCAAAATATCATGACCACTGGGTTATAGTTCAAACTGCAGGAGTAGGATGCTAGGTGCAAAACAAAGGAATACCACTAGTGGTAGCACAATGCTAATAGCCAAACCTTCGAACAGCTAGAAAGGTTCCATTTTTTTTTTTTTTTTAAATTCTTTAAGTATTGTAGCAGGTTTAAAAAACAAATAACAGGGTAACATTGTGTAAAGAAGAAGGTAATACAGAAAAAAGCATATGACCATAAAGACAGGTGCTTATAGGGCACAGAGCTACAATAACACAGCCATAAAGATATGTCATATCTGGTAGAGGTAGCAAATCAAGCCAGATAACAACCTCCCAAGTACCCGTGTGATGCCGAGAGATTGCGCGAAACATACCCCTGATTGTATACTGAATGTCCAGAGGTGTTTAAAGAAAGATAACAAAGAGTAATAGTAAAAGGAGGGGGAAGGAGAGACTATGGCACCGGGACTTCAAGAGTCTCCACAGCTTGGACAACATCACCTTGACATTAAAACATCACTCAAGTAGGCTGCTGTATTCCTGAGAATACACAAAATCCAGCCAGTATAACCATGTTTTCCGGAGCTTCTCTCTATGTTGACAGGCAGAGGTCAATTCTTCATAGTGCGTATATTGTCCACTTTCCGGAGCCAGAGCGGCAGTATGTTTCCAATACAATGGAATAAACGCTCTGGCAGCGTTAATCAGGTGTAAGAGGAGGGAGCACTTGTATCGGGTCTTGGATAGTGGAGACAGTTGTAGGAACAAATAACAGTCCATGAACCCATCGCACTCCTGACCGCTTTTTCCATTCAGATTCAAGTGGGTGCAGCAGTGACCATGCACAAAGAAAAGTATGGACACCGGGACAAAAGTTGCAATACCGATGCGCCTATTAACGAAAATGCAGCATAATCACACTCAATGCAATGTTTCGGGGCCTCGCAAGATCCCCTTCCTCATGCAGGACATGTGATAAAAGTGCAGATGAAACACGCATAAAAATACAGAACAATACGTGATAGCCAACCAATCCCTGAGCTTAATTGCGCCCTGTGATGTCATAGTGACGTCATATTCCAGCCAAAAATTACATGGTAGTATACTGAGCCACATATGTCCCAGGCTGGATAACAATCAAGTGTGACATAATGAATTATCACAAGTAAGGTGTATTACCTCAAAGCAGCAAAGGTATCCCAGAAGGGAGTGGTTAGCTGCTGTTGGAGCTCTACAGCCAGTGGTGGGTCCCGTCCATTGCTGTGCCAGTGGTGGGTCCCCTTGTATAATGTACATCCTCCTTCTTCCTAAAGTAATTCTGCAATCTTGGCCACATGCTCACATGGAAAGGGAAGGCATTACCCTTTTTGACTTGCAAATACAGTAATTTCCATCATCTGTTACATCTTATTGTCTGTCTGCTAGTAACCTGCTGTGTTCAATAAAGATCTTCATGGATGAAAAGGTATTTGTTGAGTTCAGCTATCTGATGGATTGTCTGCAGTGATTGTATCTGCTATAACAGGCCAGGCATAGAGGTCTTAGGAAGGGTTAATCACTATTTCAACAATTGGACTCAATCTCCAAGCCTCCTAGAAAATGACTTCCTCATTGTGCCTTTCAAAAACGATCATGTGAAGTTCTTGCAGGCACCGGTTATGGCCCTGAAGCCATGATTTTAGGCAGATTTACTTTGTTCTGTGGGTGACGAGGAGAAATTGGTGTGCCCACTTCTGCATGAGAAGCAGTAGGCGCTAATTAGGTTGGTTAGGGAAACCTTGAAACTTGAGAAATTGTTCTCTAGATTTGTTAGGGATTTGGTGCTGTTCTTAGCCACAAGCCTAAGAGCTCTGCTAGCGACTTATACGCCAGGTATGCAATCTAATCTGTCAGCCCGCAGGATCTGCGGTCATACTGTATGTACTGTAGCTTCGCCTACATACAGTATACTGTGCTGAGCCAATCACGACGAGCGATGTACACAACCTCTGCCAATCCGAGCAGGCTTTGTATTCATTGAATACATCGCTCGCCGTGATTGGCGCATCGCGGTTTACTGTATGTAGCCGAAGTACATACAGTACTACCGCACATCCAGCGGGCTGACAGATCAGTGGGTGTATTTAAAGGGTCGTCTTATACGCCCAGTCGCCGTGTACGCCGGCAAATACGGTATGTGTGTAAAATATATATATATATATATATGCGCTCTACATTTGGGCTCGTCCTTGGGATAAGCTCTACATTTTGGGCGCTGGTCTTTGGGATTTGTAGTCCAAAGCAAAACACATAGTAAAGGAGGTACCTCCATTTGAGGACCCAACAGACGGAAAGTGTGTATGTATCTTTAGATCCCTGTATGCTTTGCTGGATCCTTTTAATATAGGCTTGTTTTTGGCCTTTCACTTGGGTCAATCTAACCTTGAAAGAGTGGGCTCCCCTGTACACAATAATGTAGTGGACCAGTTTGTGTAGGCCTCTAAATTACCTTTTTCTATGGCCCTTTTAGTTTTAAAGCTTCTAGTGTTGACAGTGATAATTTTCAGAGTTCTGTGGCTGTTCGGCATGACATTTGATGAAATCGTAAAGAACCTCAGAGGAAGCAAACTCGTTGAGGTTTAGTTTATATTTTTTCCTTTTTTGTAAACGGTAAAGAAGAACTCCGGGTACATTAAACATTATCCATTGCAATTGGTCTACCCCCGCACTGCAAAGGTTAACTGCTCGTTTTGGTCTTGGCTGAAACAAAAAAAAGTATACTCACCTGATACCTGATCCTGCCTGGCTGCTAGACTTGTCCTTGCAGTTTCTTTCCCTTCCGAGCTCCAGCTGTCTAAGGACCTGTGATGTCATCGGGTCCTTTCACTTGCATTGTGTGCATAAAAATGAATAACTAGATTCATTTTTAAAAGTAGCAATGACCTGTGCTGCACATTGCTTAACTAATATTTTCTGCCTTCAAGAAACTAGATTAGTCTCCTACCGACCTAATTTTTTTCATAAAAGCTATCCACAAATTTATCATGCTAATTTCACAGAAAAAGAACAGAGGAATGCTGATTGCCTTCAATAGGAACACTCCTTTTTCCTGTTCGCACATTCATTAAAGGGGTTCTAAACCCTCCGCAAGCAGTAGATATAGGCAAGAAGTTTGGGGAAAAAACCCCCCTCTTTAACTAGGTTTAAACTTACCTCGTTATCGCTGCAGGCTCCTGCACCGAGAATCAGGAACTGCTCGTTCCTTGGGGCGACGCATGCGCAGGATCTTGGGGCGGGCGCATGCACAATTCCGATTCTCGCCCGGGAGACGAGCAGAGAAGCAAGGTAAGTCTATGGACGCGTGCACCCACATGCAGACACGGCTGGATCGGAGGGACAGCAGTCAGCGCTGGATAGGAGAGCCGCCGCACCGCTGGAGGGACAGATGAAAACATCAGGAAAGAAGATCGGAATAAGAGACATAATTTAAGGTAAGTGGTAACATTAACATGGGGGAGGAATTTTTTTTTTAACTTTAATGTCACTTTAAAGAGGAATTTTACCCGTATCTTCAAAATAACAACAACCTTTAGAAATATTTATCAATCTACACATCAACAAATAGATACTTCTAGATAATTGCAGGCTTTTTATTCTTTGCTTACCTTTTTATTTTTAGGGCTGCGGAAATTAACGATTAATTCCTCGATTAATTGTAAATTTTTTTGATCGATTTAAATTTTTTTTGATCGTTACTCACCTCTCCGCCGGCTTCCGGGTCTTCCGTCGGAGATCATTGCTGTGCTGTATGTGTATAGTTGGATCTGTATGTGCGTTATAATCGAAATTAATCAATTAAAAATGTTTTTGATTAATTGAACAGGAAAATTTTAATCATTATCAGCCCTACTTATTTTTCTTTTCCTCCCCATTTTAACTAAGGGCCACTGTAATATCTTTACTTCTTGAAACTCTGGCACATGTGACCATGCACATCTCGGGGGAGGAAAACACCTTTCCCTGAGATCTCATGAGATTACAAATGAGATTTCCCACCAATGCACTGCTGATGTAACCTTCCCAGGATGCAGTGTTTTGGTGCAATTACATTATGCCAAAGTGGACCAGCAAATAGAAAAAAAAGAGATTTGTAACTAAAATAAAAACCTTTAACATGTTTCTTGTGGTACCTTTAAGACTTTTCTTGGCGCACACCAGACACAGCTTCCTCCCCTATGTTCCTTTGAATCCACTACTATAATTGCTTGCTAAAACGACGGTGGCATGCTGGGAGTGGGAGGGGTTATGCTTGGTGTGTCTGCAGCAAAGGAACAGGAACAGCTATTAGACATGTGCGATTCGTTTCGTTACGAATAGAAATTCGTACAAATTTTCCTGAAATTCGTAAATTCGGAAGCATCTTAAATCCGATTTGCAGTTTCCGAATTATATCCGAAATACGAAATTCCGTTAACGCATTTCGGATCCAAATTTCTTTGAAACAGGAACTAATATTACCCCTGTAAAATGAGGTTGAACAACATGACGATTTTTTTTTAAATCCGAAATACTGATCCGCTGCTGCTGAGGGTTGCATTACAATACACAAGCAGGAAATATGAAATTCCGTTGACTGAATTTCGTTCCGTTACGAACATTCGTTTTATTGAAGTTAAAAAGCAAAGTACATTTATATTGGAGTTGATGGTAGTTTTTTTTTTTTAAATGCGAATTTCGATACGGAATTCGTATTTCGTTTTGGTTGACCAATCAGAGGTTTTCTCTTCTGCTGCTGACAGTTGCATTACAATACACAGGCAGGAAATACGAAATTCCGTTGCCGTATTTTCGTTCCGTTACGAACATTCGTTATATTGAAGTTAAAACGCAAAGCACATTTATATTGGAGTTGATGGTAGTTTTTTTTTATCCGAAATTCGGATACGGAATCAGTCAACGGAATTCGTATTTCGGATAAAGAAACAACTACCACATCGACTCCAATAATAAAGGTATTTTTGCTTTTTAACTTCATCATAACGAATGTTCGTAAAGTTACGAAAAATGTGCCGAAACGAATAAATTCGTATTTCGTACGAATCCGAATTGAGTTTCCGTTACGAAATACGAAATAACGGATATTACGAAACGGAACAAATTTTTTAACGGCGCACAAGTCTAACAGCTATTTGATGCAAACAGTAATCTGTTCCTTCAGGGGTAGGCTGATCCACCTCTGCCACCATGCAAATACAGTATATATGCTTGAGTGACAATGATTACCTTTTAACACAGTGCCATTTAAGCTATCCTATCTTGTTAAGCAGTGTTCCTAGCATGCACTGTGTTTCTGGTCAGCAAGTCCTGGAGATAATTTCACAGTGCAGTTCTGCAAGACAGTGAAGGTATTGGTCCTTAGTGTGCAGCCTGTTGTTACAGACCTGAATTTGAGGCCTGAAGCATAGCGGGCCCCACACTGATCCCTGGCAGGCCGCATGTTGTCAATCAATGTTTAAGATGAACTGTATGTTAATGCATACACTGTATGTTTACTTTTTTTTTTACAGCCTGGTTTTGATGAATCTTTTCTTATGGAAGCTATCCTAGCTCGTCTCATGGATGACAATCTTGAGGTGCTTTTGTCCGCTTTGAATTCTTTGAAGGTGAGAGATTATTCTTATTGTGCTTGCTCGAAGTTGTTTTAGTAAAATTGATAAAACGTTAAAGCACAACTCCAGAAAAAAAAAAAATATATATACACATTTATAATTTTGGCCGTTTGCTATGTTCCAGTAAATTAACATTAATGGTGTTTCATGTGGAATCTCTAGCTTTAGGTAAAACTCCAACGTTCATTTTTCCTGCATATCTGTAATCGCTGAACTTCCAGCATTGTAAATCACTTTTTTTTAAATTTATTTTTTAACAATGATTATCCGCGCTATTGTGCTCTACCCCAAAATTCTCAATAACACCCTATTGACAGCTGCAGAAATAGAGAGAAGCTATATAAACTTCTCCCACATTATATTAAACAAAAGACACTGCGCTATCTCTAATATTATAAAACTCTAAGTGCATATACTTAGTGACAATGTTCACTCCAACTTATATATAGTCCATATAAAAATGTTCCCAAAAATGATATGATCAAAAATAAATGTGATGAAATCCTTGTGTTCACTTTCTATTGATCTTGCGATCATGCTAAAAAACAGCCGAAAATCCTACGATTCTCGGCTGGTTTTCTAGCATGCTCCTTAGACAAAAGACGTGCGACCGTACAGTAAAAACGCTTGCACGCCTTCCATACACTTTGCGATTATCGTACGATTTGCGGGATTTCCCGCGATTATCGCACAGTGTATGGGCACATTTTTAAGGTGCCCACACACCTTGCCATAATCGCGGGAAATCCCACGATCATACGATTATCGCAAGGTGTGTGGAAGGCGTGCAACCTCTCCTACTGTAAGGTCGCACGACTTTTATCTTATGAACATGTTCGAAAACCCACCGAGAATCGTACGATTGTACGTATGTGGCGTGTTTGCAAGATAAAAGCCGCACGGGCCGGTGTGCGCAAGCGCACACTGCCCGTTTACCATTGCTGTCATCGGAAGCCCACCCCTCAGCGGGGTGAGCTTGCAATAATAGCAAGTACGATCTGCCTGTCCAAGATAGGCAGATCGTACGTTTTTTAACCACCTCCGGGCCGGCCGTAGTAAAAAAACGGCCGGCCCGAGCTCTCTAGATCTGAGCGGGCGTCTTTAGACGTCCGCTCAGACACGCCCCCCCGCGGGAAATGGCCGGAATTTAAAAACAGGCAGCGATGCCTGTCACCATACAAGCGATCCGCCGGCTGTAGAGCCGGCGGATCGCGTGTATGGGGTGCCGATCGGGTTTCATAAAAACCCCAGTGGTGATTAAATACCACCGAAATAAAGCTCTATCTGTCCCCAAAAAATGGTATAAAATTCATTTCAGTACAGCGCTGCATGACGGAATAAACATCAAAGTAACGCAGCGCTGAATACTGAAAAATGGCCTGGCCAGGAAGGGGGTCTAAACACCTGGTCTTGAAGTGGTTAAATTACCTTACAACCATCGCAAGACACAAGTCTTGTGATGGTGGTAAGGTGTGTGCCCAGCATTATCCGCTTAAAATAGAAAACCAAGATCGTACATAGTGTAAAACTGCTAGATGATAGTTTTTTCATAAAAATCAGAACACTTACATTTAAAAGAGTTTTTAGCGCTGTAAAAACATAAAATCGGCTTGTACGAGCTCAGCTCTGTGTCCTCCACTCCATACACTAGCGTAAGCGTGTAGCTCCCCAACGTGTTTCGTCCAATGGACTTTCTCAAGGGTCCTTTTATTGACTAAAAAGATTGTGTACAAAGTAGGACACACTTCAAAAAGGAAATGAGATGGGCGATGCCGAAGCATACATCAACTAATATGTAGAAACATTTAACTTTATAAGGCTATTCAATAGTAATAAACAAGCCTATACCATTGCAGTTGGATATTGTGTGTCATGTAAAAAAAAAAAAAGACAGGGAAAGACACTGGTTAATGTACCTTACCCTGAATATGGACCAGGATGGGCATTACCTCTAAATATTTTAAATGTGTTGGGGGATTGGGAGAAGGGTCAAAATATGTAGGGAAAGGGAGAAACGTAAAGAGCTAAAGGGGTCAATTTAGATTGCCATAGTACTCAGAAATTTACTAAACTTCAGAGTGAGGACATTCGGTATACTGCATATGGTACACTGAGACACAGAAACCTGTACCAATAAGTGTTGGTCAAAAGAACACACGTACTCTACAATCTATATATGGCCTATTGAACGGGTAAAATAGGAGATGCCAGTTGTAAACAAATAAGAAGGAGGGACATGCTGGATGTTATGATTTAGGTAGGGTGCATTTATGGTCATTCATGCAGCATGTCCAATTGATAGTACATTTTTCCCATTTTTATAATGGGCCTTCACTTAGAGCTTTTTAAAGTGGGCATGGGTATTCATATTTCAATCACAGTATAGAGACTAGGTATTTCCATCAGTTTCCAATGCCGCACTAGAGCTAACCTGGAAGCAATTAGTGTGTGAGAAACAAAGGTGCGGTGGTTGAAGGGCCAGGTCTCTATGCCAATCCCTTACCTCTAGCTGAGGTGAGGGAGAGCAGGTAAGTTTAGTAACAGAGGAAATAAACCTATAGATTCCTGCCCAAAACTATTTTAAGGCAAAACAGTACCACCAGATGAGTCAACGAGCCAGTTTTCCACACTTGCGGCAACATAGGTGGGTGGTAGCTGGGAACATCATGGCCAGCCTTTGTGGGGTGTAATAATATTTATGGAATATTTTCTGAAGGGACTCTCAATACGTGATCCGGTTAGAGGTTTTGAGAGGTTGCAATAGTCTTGTACAGTCCAGTATCTTCTCCCACCATTCCATAGATGGAAGCTTTCCGGAGGGGTTGTGGTTCAGTAAGGAGTCTATAGAAGAAGGAGATGCCTTTACGAAGAGGATTGGGAGTTTGGAAGAAGGAGATGGTTCTCAGACACTTTTTTTTTTTTTTTTATATATACTGCAGCGTCTCATTTTGTTTGGGTTGAGTTGTCAATCTAGTAATCTTTTACTTAGACAATATAATACCTTATGTTTTTTGGGTCTCTAAATATTAAACTTAGTTTGGGATATTGTTTTTTTTTAAATGGGATCTGGCAATAACAAGTGCCAATATTTATGGATTCTTTTAAAATCCTTAATGTGAGTTTTCAGTTCTAATAAAAGACAATGGGGTAAATTTATCAAAACTGGAGCAGACAAAATCTGGAGCAGTTGCCCATGGCAACCAATCAGCTCATGTCATGCTGCTCCAGTTTTGTTTTTTCCCCAAACACATTTTATTGTAACACAAATGTTTTCGTTATATACAGAAAAACATAAAACATTCAAAAAATAACAAACTATAGAACCTTAACTCGGCAACCACAAACATTAACTCTGGCCCGGCCAAGGAGGAAAGATTTGCATAGATGTCACCCCTAGTGCCACCTTGGATATTGGCAGCACCAGCAGTGACAAAACCATAAACAATCGATTCACTTAGAGTGTACTTCTGCACCTTAAGGGAAAAACCCCTGGAGTAGTAACACCGGGGGCAGTGTTCTAACTTCGTAGGTCTCCCGGTTGAAGCCCGTTAATCCAATTCAGACATATTTAACAGGTTATAACATGTGTAACGAAATGGTTGCAGAAAATCGTTATGTTCCGAGCGTGTGAAATAAAGTTTCAGAAAAGGCATCCATCTTTGGAGGAAAGCGGATGCCAAACGCTCAGAAGAGATCTGATTCCGCATTCAATCTTTCTAAATACATCAGACCGCTAAGATCTTGAGATAGTATCCCTATAGAGGGTGGAGAGTTTGAGAGCCATTCTCTCATAATGCAACGACGTGCTACCACTAGGCAGATATCTGCCCACTGCCTGGCGGTCTTGGTGTAGGAGTCAGACAGCAACTGAGCAGGTTCCCAATAACCAATAAGAGCATAGGGCCCAGAGTGTCTAATCCCCTGGACTTGGAAAACAAGGTCGGTAACCCAAAAAGGGTGGATGTGGAGACAAGACCACAGGCAGCTGAACAGAGAGGCTTTTTAGGACACTATGTGTCCTGTGAAACCATAGAGCAAGATTTATGTTTAAACTGGAAAGCATAGTAAGCTCTCTGAATAATTTTGTGTTGTGTTTCCCTCCATTGCTCATTGATAACAGGGCGTACATTACGATAACCGGTCAGAATCTTCTCAACTATATCCTCCTCTGGTATGTCACGTGACCAAATACTGACATTGGAGCTATGTAGTGATCTGGTCATAGCATCTCTCAGGAAAGGGTAGATGGCTGAAATTGACAGATCTCCCACATGGGCGGTAGCTTGAAGGAAGCAGAGAAAATCGTCCTTGAGTAAACCATATGCAGATCTGAGCTCCCCAAACATCAGAAGTCTGGTCCGATCACTAGACAGCAGATGGTGAAAATGTGTTAATCCCTATTTCTCCCATTGAGACATGATATTCCTCCCCTTGTGGGAAAGTGGGATTTCCTCTAGAAGGGAGAGACTGCAAAGTGAGGGTGCAAACGTAAAGACTGAGTCTCCCTCCAGGCTGTGACCGTGTCTCAAATCAATACATTGGTACTGATCTGGGATAGCAATTTGGAGACTGGTTAATGGAACAGGGCTTGCCATTTGTAGGGGGCCACCATGTCAGATTCAATCAATATATTGGAACATTGAGAGTAGTAGTTTAGCGAGTCAATGGCATGCCTCAAAAGACAAGAAAGGTTATACAATCGGACATTAGGGAAGGACATGCCCCCCTCAGATTTAGGAAGATACAATTTCCTCAAAGCGATGCAAGGTCTCTTACCTTGCCAGACAAATGTGGTGAACGCTCTGTTAAGTGACACAACATCTTTGTGCGTAAGTAGTAGTGGCAAAGTTTGCATGGGATATAAATGTCTAGCAAAGCTGACCATCTTGATTAGGTGTATCCTGCCAAAAAGGGAGATTGGCACATTTTTCCATCGCTGCAACTCAGAGCACAGATTTTTAATTTCAGGGGGATAATTCAAAGTATACAGCAAGGAGGGGGACTTTTCCACCCTCACACATTGATAATACTGTATATGTGGTCTTTGGCTAAGGGGAAGGAGTCTGAGGACTGGGAAGCCAACAGGGTCGAAGATGTCAATGGCAGTACTAACGATTTGAAGATATTAACACTGAAATTGGTGAAATTCTGAAATGCTTTTCTAATTATGGGGCGGGCTGATGCTGGGCTGGTGGTGAAAAGTAAAATGTCATCTTCAAATAGGGCAATACGAAGCTGATAGGAAGGGAATGTTAGACCCGAAATGTCTAGGGTGGTTTGAAAGTACAATGACAGTGGTTCAATCGCCAGATTGAACAACAGAGGGGACAAAGGGCACCCCTGGTGGGTGCCCTTAAGCAAAGGGAATGGAGACGAAAGGAACCCGAGTGGAGATGCGGGCTGTGGGAGAGGCATACATTTTGGTCAGGAAGGACATGAAAGGGCCCCTGAACCCCATTTTGTCCAGCACTCGAAACAGTCACCAGAACTGAATTCTGTTGAAAGCCTTTTCGGCATCTATTGCTACTACAGTTACTGGTGATATAGGATGCAATTTGTTTAGCACTTTTCTAATGTTGGATACCGGCAAGCGGCCCTTCATAAATCCCGCCTGTGCAGGAGAGATGAGATGAGGAAGTATATCAGAGGAAGTATATCAGATAACATATCTGTGATAATCTTGGACAGCAGTTTAGCATCAAGATTAATGAGGTATATGGGACAATATGATGCGGGCAGGGTGGGATCTTTCCCTTTTTTGGGGATAACTTTAATATGTGCCTCCTTGCCCGTTCACAGAATCTCCCCGTATTGCCATATGTGGGTAAAAACCCAGTGGAGAACTGGTGTCACCTGCGGGCTCAGCATCTTGTAAAATTTGGTGGCAAGACCATCCGGTCCAGGGGCCTTTCCATTTGACGATCGAGAGATAGTTCTACATATTTCTTCTGTGATATCCGCATTGAGTTGATCTATTAAAGGAGAGGGAGGGAAGGGTCAAGAGATGAATTGCCTGCCACAGGATCTACAGGAGTGGGAGAGTATAGCGTCCTATAAAATTCCTCCAATATAGCATTCACACGCCTAGGGTTGTGGTATAACTCACTAGACTTGGATTGAAGTGAAGGAATACAGGCTTTGGAGAACTTAGGTTTTGATAAGTTAGCGAATAGTTTGCCTGCTTTGTTTCCAAATTTGTGAAATTTAAGGGTAACTTGGGAATGAAAGAATCATTGGCTTTGTGTTGCCCATCAATCGTAAGACTCTAGCTTTAGACCACACTTCTCTGTGTTGAGGGGAAGGATTAGCCACTCTCGGAGCATCACTAGCCTCCAAAAAGTTTTTCCTGGAACGCCTTTTCTTGGCTGCCATAAACGACATAATCAACCCCTCAGATAAGCTTTAGCAGCTACCCAATACAAATTAGGAATGGAGAGGTGAGCCATATAAGAAAAAAAAGAAAAAAATGTGGAAAGGACTTCACTTTTTTCCCAATGGGCGAGACACAGCATAGATGCCAGCTCCACGGGAACTGGGGAGTCACACCATGGACACACCGATGAGTATAATAAAAATCCAGATTGAAAAAAGAGAACAGGGTCGATAAGGGAGATCCGAGCATATCGAGTGTCACCTGTCGGGCATCAGGAACCGCGTCAGAGAGACTTGTCTACGGAGCTTCCAAAGGTCAACGAATGGCAGTCGAAGAAGATTGTTGGTGGCCTTGAGACTTCTTGGAGGGAGTAAATGGTGCCGCTGAGCCGTTCAGTGGACCAGTCATCTCATCAGTTGGAGTGATCATGCCCTCCAGGAACGTGGTAGCCTCTCCGATGGGTCATCAGAGGTTCACCGTCGCTGGTCTGAAAGCGTAGAATAGCAGGTTATGCTAGGGTAAACCTCATCTTGTTGAAAAGAGCAGAGCAGGCTCCTTGGAAGACCTCTGCTGAGTAGTCTGAAAAGTTTTTTACACGGTGGCCATCGATCTGAAGATCCTTTTTGACCACTGGACGGGGTGAAGTCCAATTCGGATTAGGAGGACCCATGCGATGCGCCCCATCCACTTTGCAGGGCGACGGCATGCCCAGAAGGTCTGGGATGTTGGATGAGCAGATGGCAGATAGGAGAGAAGGTTTATGGGACTGTGGCAAGTCAATAATGCGAAGATTTTCCAGGTCATCGATACAATCAGTGAATATTCATACTTTTTGTATTGTGGCTTCCATGCGAGATCTAGATGCATCCGCGTCATCCTCCAGTCTAGCAACTCTGCTTTCCGCATCAGAAAGCCTCTGTGCCAGCAAGTCGTGGCAAAGGGATTAAATAGCCTTAGACACTGCCTTGTGGACGGCATCCTGGATAGCTTGGCGACCTCTGCGGCTATCTTGGTGTGTGCTGCTGGGGTAGACGAGTAGTCCTCTGAGGAGGTGCTCACTAAAGGTAAGTCAGCGTCTGCAGCCATCTTGGAGGCCTCCTGCGACCGCCTGCCACGTGTAGGTGTACCCTTCATGCGTGGACCGTTTTTTTCTTAGCCAAGAACCTGTCTCTAGGGAGACCGGGTGGATGTCTCGTAGAAGAGCACCTGGCAAGGCTCCAAGGATTCTGGAATATCGACTTTATAAAGGTTTAAAGGTCCCCAGTTGTGTGGGAGCTCTAATGTGCTGTGACAACTACATCAGGTGCCGGTACCGGAAGTCCTCTGCTCCAGTTTTGATAATTTTCCCTCAATTTGTTTCTGCTTCTATTGCCAATGAATATTTTTTTTTTCTACATTTAGCTCTGCTGCAGGCTTCTCTGCTCTGTGTGATCAATAAGACTGGAGCGCTGTTCTCACAGTGCCCCCCAATCTCAGCTGTCACAAGCTTCACAGAATCGTGCACAATGCAGTTGCCTGATATTCAGTGTTGGAGGTGACAAGTAGAGATTCACCGGTACCAATTTTTTTGGTATAGAGTACCGATTGTTTTTTTTCCCCAATACTCGCAGATAGCAAATACCAATCCTGGACATCCCATTAAGGAAGCCAGGCGGCGTGTAATGATTCGCCACCCGGCTTCCCGATTAGCAGGGAAGCCGTCCCCAGGGAGGGAGCATGGAGATGGCTTCCCTGCTGCTAATCGTGAAGCTGCGTGGCGAGTCTTTACACACCTCTCGGCTAATCAGGAAGCCCCGTGGCGAGTCATTACTCGCTGCCTGGCTTCCTTAATGGGCTTTCCGGTATCAGTATTCGGTATCGGCGAGTACAGAAAAAAAAAATAACGGTACTTGTACTCGAAAAACCGGTATCGATACCACCCCCGGCCCACTTCTATCTGCATGTGAATAAGCAGTGCTCTCTAACACGCACAATGTGCATTAAAGGGTAAGTTCATTTTCCCAATTAATTTTGGGAAAATGGAATTACCTGCTCAAATGTGGCCAACTCTCACCCCACATTCCCGCCCCCAGTGCTATACTTGCCTTTCGGCGCACGGTCCTTCCCCTCGCCAGTACGGGTGTACGATCTGTACCCCATACTGCCTTCCAGCACAGCCCTGCCCTATGGATTTTTTATTTTGCTCGCAAATTGCCGAGCACTTGTTGGTCAGTGCGGTCAGGTGACCACGTTGACTAATGAGAAGCGCTTCTTCGCATGGTTAAAATAATTTTTTGTATCTGGACAAGTTGATTGGTCTACCGCTTTAGTCCTTGGACAAGTAGTTTCCACACCCCTGAAAATCTTTTTGCTTTGTTGAAGGGAACAAAGCAAAAAGGTGAAATAACAAATCCCATGATGCATCTCTCTCTTGGAGTCGTGGCTGTGAGAATGTTGCAATGCCTCATGGGATTTGTAGTTCCACCACAGCTGGAGGGCCAGAGTTTGGCTACCCCTGGTTCAGGGTATCTAGCTTAATCTTTTTTGTATAATTTAAAGGAGAACTATGGGGTCAGTGTTTTTCCCCATAGTTCTCCTTAGGGTGACGGGAGGACACAAACTAGCGTCCTCCCGTTACCCTAAGCTCAGTATACCGCGAGCTACAGCTTGCGGTATACTGAGACGCCGGAGCGGATCCCGACGTAGATGACGGGATCCGCCCAGCTGCGTGAGTGGCAGCTGGCTCTCCCTATCTAGAGGCAGAGCCAGCTGTACCCGCCCCCCTCCCCCGTCCGTTCCGCCAGTCAGCGCTGGCAGATCGGAGTGAGGAATCCAGCCCCTCCCCCTGTCACGGCAGAGAGCCGTGACCGGATCGAGAGGTGAGCGAACCTGGTATGTGTTCGCTCACCTCCCGATCTACTGAGCCGACCTGTGACAGTCTCATTGTCACAGGTCGGCTAGAACTATGAGGTGAGTGGAAATCACTCATCTCATAGTTCTCCTTTTTAAGGGGCATGTTCCAGGGTGGCAATATGGGAGCACAATATGGAAACTTTTGTTCCCCCATAATTGCAAGTGCCCTTTATAGCAGGTTACCAAGTTATTTTTATTTTTTTGACCGCTACAGATTTAAAAGGATGGAAGACAACTTTAGAAATTACTATAACATTTTAAAGTTTATGAGCTTTTAGTACCTGGCTTTAGATCTGCCTAAACTACACATGATGAAATGTATGCATTAATCACTTAAGTGATTACAGCTTTTGGTTTTATTCTAAAATGTGCTTCCATGTGAATTTAGATTACAATTTCAGTGTTTCATATAATTGCTATTAACAACTTGCCGGCCGTTGTAAAAAAATGTCCGCCGGGAACTTCCTGGATCTGAGCGGGCGTCTTCAGACGTCCTGCCCCGCCCCACGATCAGGCGCGCTCCCAGCGCGAGCACGGCCCGGCAACTGTGCCCACACTGTCCATTAGACAGTGCTGTTTCTATAACAAGGTATAGAGCCAGTAAAATCGGCTCTATACCTTGCAATCTAGCTGTGACAAATCACAGCTGTCACAAATGTAAACAGAGGCTGCAGTTTGCAGCCTTGTCTCTATCGCCTCTCTCACACACCGTTGGGTTGTGAGAGAGAGGAGAAAGAGAGAACTTCAAAGATCAGCCAAAGTAAGAATTTAAACTGATACACTCTGATACACTCTGATACACTCTGATACACTCTGATACACTCTGATACACTCTGATACACTCTGATACACTCTGATACACTCTGATACACTCTGATACACTGTTACACAGTGCATTCACAGTCTTGTCAGTGTGATTCATAAGTCAGTCGGTGTCATCAGCACGATTCAGTGTCAGTGCGTTTCAGTGTCGTCAGTACCAGTCGCAGTGACATCAGCACAATTCACAGTGTCAGTGCGTTTCAGTGTCGGCCGTGCCAGTCGCAGTGTCATCAGCACTTTTCACAGCAAAACACCTGTTCATCCAAAAAACCCCAGCCTGTGGTACAGTAAGACCAAATCGGATTGGCTTTCCCCAAAATATTGTCCGCAAGAAGCTGAAAAGGGGGGAGTCAGCAAGTCTAAGGAATGATGAACTTTTGGCCCTCAAATGGAAAGACAAAAGGGATGTCTACATGCTGTCATCCATCCACCCAGACACATCAGTGGAAATCCGAGGAAGATCTGGCCCATTCCACAAGTACAATCTCTCTATGGGTGGTGTTGATTTCAACGACCAGATGATGCAGCCCTACTTGGCAACCCGCAGATCTGTCCATTTGGTATAAAAAAGTTTCCATCTATCTTTTTCAATTGGCTATGTACAATTCTTACGTAATTTATAAGTCTACAAGAAGAGCTGGCTCTTACCTCCAATATCAAGAAGCAGTTATTACATCCCTGATTTACCAGGAAGGCCCTCCTCCGGACAATCTGCAGTCTGATGCAGTCATAAGGCTGCACGATAGACACTTCCCCGATAAAATTCCTTCCACCCAAGAAGACCGGACACCCCAAAAAAAATGCCGCGTGTGCAGCAAGAAAGGAATTAGACGGGACACGCGTTACTACTGTCCCTCAAAACCTGGCCTCTGCATTAAAGACTGCTTCCGCCTCTACCATACCTCACTGCAATTATAGTGTAGGTATGATGAAGATGTTTATGGGTTGACTACCTATTATTTGCCTGTGCCAGATCTCCTTTCCCTGCATACCTACAACATCTCTGCATGCCTCCTAATCTGATCCTTGTTTGTCTGTCAACCACGTCTCTGCCTGCCACCTGGATTGATCCTTTGCTTGAATACTGACAACACCTCTGCCTTTCGCCTGAACTGACCTTCGGCTTGCTTACTGACCCTGTCTCTGCCTGCCGCCTGGACCGACCCTTTGGCCACATACTGACCACGTCTTTGCCTGCCGCCTGAACTGACCTTGGCCTGCATACTGACCACGTCTCTACCTGCCACCTGGATTGATCCTTTGCTTGAATACTCACAACACCTCTGCCTGCCGACTGAACTGACAGCCTGCTTGCTGACCATGTCTCTGCCTGCCGCCTGGACAGACCCTTTGTCCACATACTGACCATGTCTTTGCCTGCCGCCTCAACTGACCTTGGCCTGCATACTGACCATGTCTCTGCTTGCCACCTGGATTGGATTGATCCTTTGCCTAAATACTCACAACAACTCTGCCACCTGAACTGACCTCAGCCTGCTTACTGACCATGTCTCTGCCCTCCACCTGAACTGAGCTCAGCCTGCTTACTGACTACGTCTCTCCATGAACTGACTTTGGCCTGCATAGTGACCACTTCTCTGCCTGCCACCTGAACTGACCTAGTTGACCACATGTCTTCCTACTGCCTGTAGTGACCCATCTGCATGTCCAACTAACAATGGTCCATCCAAAACACCAGTCCCAGTCATCCTCTGAAAACAGCTGCACTCCTGGAACCACATGTACGGTTTTGTTTACCTTTTGTCAAGCTTCCTGTACTTCCTGGTCACTGAACATAGCATTTTGTATAATTCCTGGGGTTAGCCAAGTACCAGAATGTCTGCTTGGCTTGGGGGAATGGGGTCATACCATTCCCCCAAAGTGCTCAGTACCAGATACCATGGAGCACTTTGAGAGCTTCATGGTGCTCCATGGTATTTACACTCCTCTCTATGTGGCTAGGATGTGAAAAAGTCTCACATGTGAGGTATCCCCATATTCGGAAGGAGTAGCAGAATGTGTTTTGGGGTGTAATTCTGAGTATACCTATACTTTGTATAAGAAATATCTTATTGACTGACAACTTTGTGTGCAAAAAATACATTTCCATTTTCTTTCTTCATTTTTCAAAAACTTGAGGCAAAAAAATGAAATCTTCAAAACACTCACAATGCCACTTATGAAATACATTGGGGTGTCTGCTTTCCAAAATGGGGTCATTTTGTGGGAGGTTCTATTGTCCGGGCACTCCAGGGTCTCCACAAATGTAACAGGTAGACAGGAAATCAGATGATTAATTTATGCCCCTTGAAACCCTCATGGTGCTCCTTGGATGTTTGGCCCCTCCATGCGGCTAGGGTGTGAAAAGGTCTCATATGTGTGGTATCCCCATACTCGGAAGGAGTAGCAGAATGTGTTTTGGGGTGTAATTCTGAGTATACCTATACTGTGTATAAGAAATATCTTATTAACTGACAACTTTGTGTGCAAAAAATACATTTCCATTTTCTTTCTTCATTTTTCAAAAACTTGAGGCAAAAAAATGAAATCTTCAAAACACTCACAATGCCACTTATGAAATACATTGGGGTGTCTGCTTTCCAAAATGGGGTCATTTTGTGGGAGGTTCTATTGTCCGGGCACTCCAGGGTCTCCACAAATGTAACAGGTAGACAGGGAATCAGATGATTAATTTATGCCCCTTGAAACCCTCATGGTGCTCCTTGGATGTTTGGCCCCTCCATGCGGCTAGGGTGTGAAAAGGTCTCGTGTGGTATCCCCATACTCGGAAGGAGTAGCAGAATGTGTTTTGGAGTGTAATTCTGAGTAAACCTATACTGTGTATAAGAAATATCTTATTAACAGACAACTTTGAGGGGAAAAAAAAAAAAATCTTAATTTTTTGATAGCTTGTGCAAAAAATACATTGATACATTTCCAATTATATGGTATATATACCATTGTTCTGTAGACTGTATAACTGTAAGACATTCTAATTAATTTACACTCATTTTGATTTTTTTTTTTACCAAAGAAATGTAGCAGAACACATTTTGGCCTAAATGTATGAAGAAAGATTATTTATTTGCAATGTTTAATTAACATAATATAAGGAAAACAGTTTAAAAAAAAAAAAAAATCGGTATTTTTTTCTTTATATAGTAAAAAATAAAACCCCAGTGGTGATTAAATACCACCAAAAGAAAGCTCTATGTGTCCCCAGAAAATGGTAAAAAATTCATTTCAGTACAGCGTTGCATGACAGAATAAATGTCAGTCAAAGTACCGCAGCACTGAATACTGAAAAATGGCCTGGCCAGGAAGGGGGTGTAAACACCTGGTCTTCAAGTGGTTAAAATGTCCCTGTAGTCAGTGTACATTATGCTGCCATTAGATTGTATTAAATACATATATTTTTCTTTTTTTAAAGATCTACTACAATCATTTCTCAACCGAAGATTTGGTTTCAAATCTTCTTATCTTATTTTATCGAGCAGATCTATCTAAGGATGTTGGCTGGTATGTAAATACTTTTTCACATCTTTATCATGTTTACTTTTTATAATTGCTCATTTGTTTTATTCCTATGCTTTAAACAGCATGGTGTTGGTGTAATGTGGATCTGCTGTTCAGATCTACTTGTAACATGCACACAAATTAGTTAAAGAAGAACATGGGGCAGAATTCACTCTAATAAAGTTTGTGTATCTTCCATAAAAACTATCCACTTCACTCTGATAACTAAGGACTTTCTTCAGATTTTCTTAACCGCCCCAAATTTCATATAGATACAAGATAATCAGTTTGTTCATTTTATTACTAGAATATCAAGAGGAACACTCACCAGAAAGTCCTGACCATATATTCCAATGGTCAAACTGAGCTTGTGAGTGAGAATATTCCTCTTTTGCTCTGTGATCCTAAGAACTCCATAGCCTCAGCTGCTTCAGAAGTCCTGCATACTCCTTGAACACTTCCCACACAGGTGAGTGATCCACCCAAACGAGATAACAGACAATAGTGTAATAATTCCAGGTAAAATTTATTAAAAGCAAGGGATAATCTGCACATCAATCAGTTCCTCATAACAACATCAGATCCCAAAATGCCTTCAGCATGTCTCCACCCCTGCTACATGTTTCATCAGTATGACGTTTTCAAGGAGGGTGAACGTCCGTTTGTGCAGATTATCCCTTGCTTTTCTGTTTGTGACTCGTTTTTAATAAATTTTACCTGGCAATATTACACTATTGTCAGTTATCTCGTTTCAGAAAATCTGAAGAAAGTCCTTCGTTATTGAGTGAAGTGGATAGTTTTGATGGGAGATGCACATAAACTTTATTAGAATGCATTTACTTTTGTTATGCACCAGTTGGACTGACATATTTCATTTTTTGTTTATCTTATTTTTATACATGTTGGATATTATATTTGCATTACGGTTTTGATAACATTTATCACTGAACAATTTACAAGAGCAGGGTATTTTTGCATACATATCTTTTGACACTTTGTTAGCACTGCAGCGGTAACACAACCATCTTAGATTAAGTAATACGACCATATCAGAGACTTTTATTGATATAAAAATAATGATGTACTCACCTGAACCTTGGAGCCAGCTGGCTGCTTTACTGGTCCCTGGCTCGCTCCCCCTCTGCACCAGCGCTCTAAGGTCCTGTGAGTCATGTCCTATACAGTACGTAGGATGTGAGGACACTGAGGGACATTCCATTGCTGAAGCGAAGAAGACAGGCTGCATGGACCGGTCTAGCAGCCAGTCGGCTTTGAGGTTCAGGTAAATATATATATATATATATTTATTTTTTGTTTCGTCCCTAGATGAAAATGAGCACTTAGGCCTTGAAAAACATTCAATTCATGTTGGGGGTCGATGGGGGGGAATCTCCCCTGCTGGGCCACTGTGTTCTAACAGCCAGTGTCCGCAGCCTGACAAAAGTCAAATGAAAAAGTGACTTGTTGGACAGAGTGGTTTCGACAAGGTCACCCACAGCTCAAATTTAGCATGCAATAGGAGGATTTGGCATAAATGTGAGCAGTGTGTGACCAACTTTTGTCAGAGAAAGGAAAAAACCCCGCCTCTGCTAACCCCAACAGTATTTCTCTGAAAGAGGCAATCATTTAGTTGGCAGTTGAAGCACCCTTTGTTAAATGTTTGTTAAAATAAGACATACAAGTAATGATCTAGTTATAAAAATGTTTAAAAAGCTAGGTTATAGGAAAAAAAAAAAGTTTACATTTTAAGACCTTGGTTTGTACCATTGGTAGACCTCTTTCTAGCCTACCGATATGACTTGGAAGATGAAACGCCAACCAACATAATTTGCATATGCTTTCTGTGTTACTTCATACTCTTTTTTTCTAGGTGCAAAGTTCTTGAAGAAGCTGCAAACCTTATAATCCTGAACAAATCAATTGTAGACCATCCACAGCTGTGCAACAAAGTGATGATGACAGTTTTGCCTTACATGCTATTCACAAGCAGAGATTTTAATTCGGCTGAGCACAATATGGCTTTAAACTTGGGAAGAAGCTGTTTATGTAGCTTGCATCCATTGCTGAATGGCTGGAGAAAAGGTATTGCTACAGAATATGATAAATGTGACTGTAAAATAGTTGAATATTTCATGGCTTATGTGTAAAGCTGAATGAGGAAGTCAAATCATACCTGTAAAACAAAAACTATGTTAAACTAAGCTAACTAGTAGAGAAAAGCTGTAAACCTGACAAGTGATTTTTCTCATCCTTTGAAGTCATTCACTTTCAGGTCATACTGCCGACTAAAGGAGTATTGGACACTGGAAAACTGTAGGCCAGGCCAGGATAACCCCTTCTACAACTTGCATGCTATTTTTTGTTAGTGTCCTAGGATGATAGATGTTTTTTTATCTCGCTCTGCTGTGTGGATGACTCACCTGTTTTTGCTTGCTCTTTTTTTCTTCACTCCAAGATTCTTTTTCCTTCAACACTTTCTTCTACATTGTTGCTAGAACTTGCCTCTTTGTTTTGCAGCTATCAAACCTCAGCCTGGCTTTTAGCGTGCCATGTCTGTGACCCATTGGACATTGCAGAGATGGCCTGGAAGTGACTTTTGGGCACTGGGTTCCATGTAGGGTACTTTCTAGTCTTCGTTCTGGTAAAAAGTTAGTCTCTAAGTTCTTTCCAGGTCTAGTTGCCTAATTTTCCAACGTGGAATGACTTAACACTGTGGAACTTAGAGCAGACATTATACGCTGGGTGGAGTGTAGCAAAAACATGCATTCCCTGCACTCTCTTCCACCAGACAGCATTGGGAAAACATTTTGCTGCTGCTTCTGCTTGCAAAGAGCCACAAGGAGTTTTAAACTAACCTGTTCCTCCTGCGTGTCTACAGTGACTTTGGTAACCTCCAGCCATCTGATTTGTCACCTTCTTCCAGCTGTCTTGGTTTTGTGAGTACCTGATGCCTTGCCTTGTACCCTGACTTGCAACATGTTGTTTTCAAGACACAGGTAGACAGTTCTATGGTGACTGGTGCTCCAGCTCGCACTCAAATGGTTTTTGGGCTGCTTGCCTGCTGTTGGTGCTGACCTCTCTAGCCTAGCCTGGAATTCTGTTGCCCTCTACTCCTAGATTCTGTCCTATCATCAGTATTTTTTGATGTCTAGTTCCTGGGCTCTTTCTGCTGAGTTTTTACTACGGTCATGAAAGACTTTCTGGCCTAAATTACTCTATTTGCTGACTCTAATGGCAGAAGCATCAAGTGTGCTCCCTCACAGCTTCTCTCTACAGCCTTGATGGCTTCCGAGCTCTCAACTGCTGAGATTCGGCCTCGCTCCATTCTTTTCCTGATGCGCTTGCCCCCTGAAGAGTTGCTGTCCACTGCCAGTATTCCCATATAATAAAATTGTTTTGGCTCTTATTGTGGCGGTCTGTGCCACCGGAGGATCCAACTAGAGTGGTGCATACCAAAACTTTTTGTAAAAAAAAAAAAAGTTGTCTATCCCCATTGTTGTTCTGTCAATGGTGTCTTTGGAAGCCCCCACCCTAAAGATCTGTTCTTGCCATCTGTTTTTTTCTTTTGCCTGTTCGTGTCTATTTGCTGTGTTGTCCATCCTTCAGTTGGACTACTTTTGGATGTCCTGAAGGTAAGAGAATCTATGTTGGAGAAAATAAATAGAATGTATCTTCCGTGCATTAAAGGATGCAGCAAAGAGATTGAAGATCTGGAACCACAGGGTTACAGCGCCACCTGCAGAAGGACGCTAGGCACACAAACAAAAATAAAGCCTAGGGCTGGCCTTTGCTGGTGGCCAACCCTTCACCTGCTGACCAGCCTAGTGTCAGTAGTAAAAAAAAAACAATGAATCTTCACTAGGATTTTTTTTTCTGCGGGAAAAAAACAACTTTATAGGGCCAGTGAAAATATTTAGGGCCAGTTTACACCATCTCTGGTGCGCTTCGCACAGTTAGTGGCCGAAAACGCACTGGATCACATAGTGGAAGCTTCCCTGCGTTCTGTGGTGGGAGGGGGCTGGCAGTGCTATTCATATTTTTTTTTTTTTGTGATTGGACCGGAGCACGGGCATTACTGTGCCACACGTTCTGGTGCAGGCAATCACACTGCGGGCAGGAGAACGTGTCTGTGGTGCCATTGCCTTAATGGCAGCGGCACACCCCCTCCCGCCCCGGAAACGCAAGAAGGCTTCCACTATGTGCCGGAACGTAATGGAGATGGTGTAAACCGGCCCTAAAGCCTGTGAACCCTGTGACACACTACACATGGAGCCACACATAGCAAAGGAAAGCAGCGGTAAATGAAGCTTTCATTCAGTGTGTCTAGCAATAGCCTCATCTCTAGCCAATCAGCATATAAATACGTATGAATCAACGTGTCAGGACACAGATACAAGTGTACAGCCAATCTGATTCCACCAGACAAAAGTGTTTGGAGAGATGACTTCAGGAGAGAAGTCCACTTGGTAATGTTTTTCTGCACAGGTTCTTTCTGTGACATATGCCAGGGATGAGAGCTATATAGAAAGAATTAATATGTCCCATTAAATATTTAATTACATAATTAAGAATATTAAATAATTAAAAATGTAAATACTTTTTTTTTTTTATCCGATTTTAATTTAAAAAATAATTGTGCAGCTAATCGAAGAAGTTCAGCCAAATTTTGATCTCATGCGTCTAAACACCTTTTGTAAGGGTCCACAAATTCAGGATGGAATCAATTTGGTCCGCAGTGGCTTCTCTCCACCAAGAGGATCTCCTTGCCTCCATCATCTTCAACGCTTATCATGTGACGATTTACCACTCTTAGCAGCATTTTCTTCATTTTGCAGTGGGGGAGGACTACTTCCAATTTGTGGCACTACCCTTCGGTCTGGTGCCGGCACCGTGGGTGTTCACCAAGGTTCTGGCTCCGGTTTTCCCGGTGCATGAGGATTTCAATCTTGGGGTACCTGGACGATCTCCTGTTGCGAGCCGAGTCTTACTCTGATTTGGTGACCAATCTTGAGAACCTAGGGTCCTGGACGGTTCAGTTCTGCCTTCCGATGTGTTGTCTCGGTTGTGTAACTGGTTATCTCTTTGGCATTGGACTTGCTGTCTCAAGGATCTGCCAGTTCGAGTTCAGTCAGACAGCGCCATGGCCTACGCCAAGGAGGAACAAGAATCTTTTTTTACCTCCATCTCCAGGCACTGGATCTGGGGGAGTGGTTACGGCACCCGGAGGCGATTCACCAGATCGGCCTTCGTTGGGGAACTCCAGATGTGGATCTCTTGGCATCTTGCCTCAACAGGAAGGTTGAGTGGTTTGTGGCCAGGATGCTGCTTTACAGTCGATGACTAAAGGCCTGGCTATTGAAAGCCACATGTTGAGGGACAGGGGGTTGTCGGATAGGGTGATTCCTACTATGCTTAAGGTGTGTAAGGCTACTTTGCCTTTCTACACATAATTTTTCAGTGTATAGAATTTTGTCCTTTCTGCAGTGTGGAGTGGAAATGGGTTTAGCCCTGAGTACTGTTAGGGTCAAAGTTCAGCCCTGGCTGTTCCTTTTCAACGTCCCTTAGCACCTCATTCCTTGTTCCGTACTTTTGTTAAGGGAGTTATGCATATCGTGGCTCATGTCTGCTCTCTGTTGCCACCTTAGGATTTGAATCTGGTGCCTTTGCTATTTTTGGTCACGGATGTCTCTCGGAAGAGTCGCACTGCATTTTCTGCTACCATTGTGCGATGGATATGATTGTTCAGGCTTATGCTGTTACAGCCCATTCTACTCGGGCTGTGGGGGCACCCTGGGCTTTTTGTCACAGTGCCTCAGATTTGTAAGGCGGCCACTTGTCTGTCCATACTTTTTCAAGTTTTACAAGGTTGATGTGTTGGCATTGATGCAGTTGTACTTGCGAGTGCCTGAGGGTTTGTCTCCTACCTTGTGGTACATTGCCTTTCCACCACGCTATATAGGGTATGTTCTGGAAATTTTGCTTGAGCTAAGCGCACAAATCCATGCCGCGCTCAAAGGTGTACTTTCAGCATCAATTGTGCCAAACACAAACAACTCCGTCGCGCGTAAACGCACGTATTAAGCGCTTTCGTGCAAGGACCGGAGGCACTTCTGTAGTTATGTAGTCAAGACAAGGTGTTGCTTCAACCTGGAGTTCTGTGTTCAAGTCTCTGACCACTAGCTCCGTTTATTTATATAGGCAACAAAAGGTTAACGCCCAGAGGGGGGATGGCTTTACAACATCTGCTAATCGGCCTCAAAATACACAGCTGCATCACAGGAAGTGACAACCGAAAAGTGGAGTGCATGCTCATGCATGTGAAGCACCGTGCACAGTTTTCAGCTGCCAGTTCATGTTTTACGTGCACACCTGTTAAAACCATGTGCAATAGATTTCCCACGAAAACATTTGCACAAAGGAAGCAGCGTGCTGACCGTGGACGCTGCCTCAACCAGACCTGCACACAATCTGCACACAATCGTTACCACTGGAGCGAACTTTATCCAGCATTGCTCAGTGAGCAATGCCCAATAAAAATTATACTACGGTTCTCATGAATGCGAGCTTATCTGCAGGGACAACGCCATATTATTTCCAGCGCGTTGATCAGATGCACCAAAAAGGATACAAACGCATGTTCCCTCCATAAAGGCAGATATGCATCTAAAATGATACTGCGTTCCCAAAACAAATGCATCCACGCCAAGCTAATCCGTGCATTGCGCAGGGGCCCTCACCGGCGTCCATACACTCGTTAAGAGGACACTGCTCTGCCACGCACATCAATCTCCCCCGACCAACAGCCCATCGCATAGCACATGGACCATTCGCCGGCGGAGACCTCTGCGCACAGCGGCTGCGTCTCCACATCCACAAGAGGAAGATATCTACTCCAATGGTTTGCACTCAGTGCTGATTAATCCGGGCCACGTTCCAATAGACCGTAACACAGCGAACCTGACACTGAGAAACATGATGACATGAATATACTAAAAACACATCCTAATACAATTTCCACAACAGGTAACTCCTAGCTTGCACTTCAAAGCTGCTTGCCTACTAATGTGGCCAGTGCTGGCTGCCTAAAATTATGCCACCTGTTAGTCTATTTTATCTTTTGACATCTTTGCCATTGTGCATGGCAGCCTCCAGAAATTATTGCAGTTATGCAGGATTTTTGGGTCAAATATATATATGCTTGCTGAATCTGACCGCAGAAGCCACAAGTACGGCCCCCAGGCCATGAGACTCTAATGTTGTGTCTCTCCAGTCCTTGAGATATGAACCTGCCTCTGAGGAGTTGCTGTCTGCTGCTGTCACTCCCAAACTGAAAGCCATTTTCGGCTCCTATTGATCCAGTACACAGTTCAAAACAGGAGAATCAGTTTGCAAAGACCTTTTTGGTGCACCTGCTGTTCTTGCTCTACCTTCATGAAGAACCGAAACATCCTGACAAGATATTTGTACCTCCAAATGTGCCCATCAGTACTGTACCAGTTTGAAGAGGACTTTGTTTAAAAAAAAAAAATGGGTTACCCCCATGTGGATCTGGGAGTATCCCATATTAACAAAGCTTTTATCCCAGTGGAGGATGTACCTGTCTGTAATGACCTCACCGATAAACAACTGGAAGCCCTTTATACAGCTGTATTCTCCGTGTTGCAGGTCCTGCGCAGAACAACTGCGACCTTGTTCTGACAGACCTTAACTGACTTGTCTGAGACTATTGGAAGAGATATGATCACTTTTGCAATTGAGAATCAGGCCTGCAGCTTTGAGCTACAATGGGAGAGGTTGTTGGAGGTCTCCCATCTTATTTCCCTATGAGTCTTTTGTTATAAACATAAGGAGAATGCGTTGGCTAAAGTGTTGGACTCCTGCATCCTAAAGGCATCATAAACACATGGGCTTCATGGGGAAACTCCTCTTTGGGGCTTCCCTGGATGCCCACATCAAGAATACCACAGATGGCAAGAGTACTCATCTACCTCCAGCCGAAGAAGCCTATGGGTCAGCCTGGCAGGACTCGCCTCTTGCTGGGGGCCTTTAAAATGCCCCTTTCTTTACTCATCTCTCATTACTCTTCATCCTCAAAGTCAAGTTCAGACCCAAGTCTGTCTCCCAGTCCACCTGCTAATCTTGAAATTCCAAGTCTCCCAAACACTCGGATAAGTAGTCTTCAGCATGAGGGTATGCCCTTGCTTTCCGGAATGTGGGGAATGCCTGTTAGCCTTTGCGAGCATTTGGGTTTCCAGGGGCTACAAGCAAGAGTTCTGCTCCCCACCTCCTGCTTGGTTTAACAATTCCGGCCTTCCTGTGTCACCCCACAGATTAGTATTTCTCTATGCAGCCCTAATGGCTCTTCTGGAACAGGGTTTGGCTGTGTCACCGCTAGCTGTTATTACCCTTACACACAAGGTGGCACATTCTGTTGATATAACTTGTGCAAGGTGAGTATCTGACCTGGCGGCTTTATCTTGTAAATTACAATTTCTGGTTCACACAAGGACTAGATGGTGTTGGGGGCCAAGGTAGTTTTGGCCTCTCATTTCAACTAGGACGTAGTTCTGTCCCTCTGTGTGGCTCAAGTTCATCAAAAGGATTCAGTCCATTGCCTGGTTCCTTCACAAAGTCCGACTCCCTTCTTTGTCAATCCTGATGGTCCCCTTTGAGGTGAACCAGCTTCTCATTTCACCATTTCTCGCTGGATCAGACAGAATATTAATCTTATGGTCTCAAGGATCAGGTGCCCCCTTTTCTTGTTGAGGAACACTCCACTCAATCTGTGAGTGCCTCTTAGGCTTTTCAGTATCAGGCTACTGTTTCTCACATTTACAGGGCTGTTACACGTGGTCTTTTGTTAACAACATTTTCTTCAGGTTTTACTAGATGAGTGTATTAGGGATGCACCGAACATATTGGCCGAAAATGGCACTTTTGGCAAAATACCGAGTACCAGCTTTCAGGCCGAATTTGCGGTGCATGCCTGGTTTCTCTCCTCCCCGCATCCAGCAGGGAGGAGAGAAACTGTCAGAGGAGGCAGAGCGGTGCTGAGGGAGGATTGAGAGCGTTGTGGGGGAGGAGTCGGCTGTCAAAATAGGCCGAGCTCTCCTCCCCGCACCGCCCGCTCTGAATCTTGTGACATCGATTCGTATTGATGTGCATCAGGTAGGGACATCCCATGCTCTTGGGTCTCTGCAACATGTCATAACTCAGTCTAGGTGGTTTGCGGGCCCAGACGAATTCCCTAAAATGTTGCGGAAAAAGGATGTGGGTATGTGGATCGGGAGTGCTTGGATGGGGTATAGTAGTCGAGGTAGAATGGACTGTTTTAGGATATTGCACCGCCCCATCCATGAGAAGGTACTTTTCGTCCAGGCCTCTAAATCTGACTTAATGTGGGACCGTAGTGGTGGAAAGTTCAATGATAACGCAAGGGACGGGTCTTTTGGGAGTAGTATGCCGAGATATTTGATGGCGTTAGGGGTCCATTTAAATGGGAAGTTATGGATAACTCTGCCAAGGGCAGGTCTCGTGAGTGAGACATGAAGGGGGCTCTGATTTTTGGGAGTTAATACGGAAGTTCGTGAGGGTACCATATGTTTTCAGTTCCCGTAGCAGGACAGGATTAGAGATATCCGGGGAAGTGAGGAAAAAAAGGTCATCCGCAAAGGCGGCGACCTTGTGGGCCGTGGATCCGGCTGAGATTCCTCGGATGTCTGGATTCGCTTGGATCGTGCGCAGTAAAGGTTCAAGAGTGAGTACAAATAGAAGGGGCGAGAGGGGGCAACCCTGGCGGGTGCCGTTGGTGATCGGGAAGATAGGGGATAGGGCACCATTCACCTGCACCTGGGCAGAGGGGGAGGGTGAAGCGCATTAATCATGAAGGCCATGTCTCCTTTTATGTGGGCTGAAAAGGACAGGGGGGGTTCGGTGACGGGCCCTCTTTTGGCCGCGGCCTACTGCCCGTATGGTCAGTCCGCCCCTGACGGAACACTGAGTATACACTGAGTGGCCAGATTATGACCACCCCATCAGGACTTCGATGGGCCGCCTCGTGACTCCACGAGGTGTTGAAAGGTGAGGTGAGGAATCTGACAGTGCACTGTTGCCCTTCTGTTGTCTTGCACCAGTCTTGCCACTCTCCGTTCTGCCCTAACATTGACTAGTCGCCGACGGCCACAATTCGCACGTTCAGACCCAGATTTTCATCTGACAGTCCAGTCTTTAAACACTTTAACAACAGCTGCTCTTGAACATTTAACGAATTCTGCTATTTTGCTGATACTCGCTCCATGGCTTGCGCGCCAAAAATCATCCCACGTTCAAAGGCTGTTAAATCGCGTTGTTTACCCATATCTTCAGAAAAAAATCACTTCTACTGTCGTGGTAAACAACCTGCTTCCCTATTTATAATGGTCTGGCCCTCTAGCAACTTCAGCACGAAATTATAGCTAATTTGTCTACAAACGTCAGGTGGTCATAATAATCTGGCCACTCAGTGTAGAGGATACCTGTTCATTATAACGGGCTGCAGAAAAAGATAAATATCAGGTGTCTGTTTAGACCCCTGATATTTCCCTAGAACCCCCAACAGTAAAGTTAAAAAAAATTATTTTAAAAAAAATTGCTAAAAATAAAATTCAAAACAATAAAGTTTACAAGAAATAATTTTTTTTTAAAATTGGAATTTTTTAAAGAACTGTTAGAAGAAAGTTTTTTTTCAATTTCGGCCTTTTTTTTTCAG
>NW_017306918.1:76596-131244 GCF_000935625.1 Nanorana parkeri
TCGGCCTTTTTTTTTCAGTTTAAAAAATTGATTTTGTTACACATATATATATATATATATATATATATATATAAGTGTATCAGTCATTTACAAAATAGAAAGTAAATGAACAGAGGGGAAATCCAAATCAACATTTGGTGTGGTGACCAACCCAAACAGACTCGATATTAAGATCAGGGCTCTGTGGTGGCCAAACCATCACTTCCAGGACTCCTTATTGTTTTACACTGAAGTTAGTTCTTAATGCCATTGGCTGTATGTTTGGGGTCGTTGTCCTGCTGCAGACTAAATTTGGGGCCAATCACAAGCCTCTCTGATGGTATGGCATGATGGATAAGTATCTGCTTGTATTTCTTAGCATTGAGGACACCATTGATCCTGACCAAATCTCCAACTCCATTTGCAGAAATGCAGCCCCAGCCTTGCAGGAAACCTCCACCGTGCTTCACTGTTGCCTGCAGACAATTATTATTGTACCACTCTCCAGCCCGTCAGCGAACAAACTGCCTCCTGCTACAGCCAAATATTTCAAATTTTGACTCCTCACCCCAGAGCACTTGCTGCCATTTTTCTGCATACCAGTTCCTATGTTTTTGAGCATTGTTGAGTTGCTTAGCCTTGTTTCCACATCGGGGGGTATGGCTTTTTGGCCATGAAGACCATTTCTGGCCAGACGTCTCTGGGCAGTAGATGAGTGTACATGTTCCACTGGTTTCTGCCAGTTCGGTGCTGATGGGACTGCTGGACATCTTCCGATGTAGAAGGGAAGTAAGCTTTGTCTTTCATTTGCTGCATTGTTTCTTTGGCCGACTACTGCTTCTACAGTCCTCAACGTTGCCTGTTTCTATGTGCTTCAGAAGAGATTGAAATATTTGCCTCAAAGAGACCTTGCTGATGCAGTATAACTACCTTGTGTCTTGTTGCTGTGCTCAATCTTGCCATGGTGTATGACCTGTGACACAAGTCTGTCTTCCACAACCTCACCTTAGTAGCAGAGTTTGGCTGTTCCTCACACAGTTCGAAGCCTCCTAGACAGCTGTTTCCGTTAATGACTGTTTCAACCTACGTATGAAATTGATGTTGGCACCCGCATGGTATAATTGGTTAATCATACACCTGACTCTAATCCTACAAAATTCCTGATTTTGTGTAAGAATTGATGGTTTGAAGCCAAAGGGTAGTCATAGTAAATATTGGACTTAGATTTTTATTCTGTTCAGGTGTGTATGTGTGTATACATTGCCCCTTTTATATTACATATTTCTGGTGTCACTGTTTACATTCTCTGGCTCTTAGAGCCAGGCGAAGAAGCTGGCGAAGCAGATCTCTGCATTATTAGCTTCTTTCGGGTCCCCTGATGTCTCCATAATGAGGACCTGTCGCATTATATTTGCTATTTCTTTGGAGGCTTCTTAGTCCCCTATGTGATGGCAATAAAGTTAAATGTAAAAAGAAAATTTGAAGTAACATATAAAAAATAAAAATGCAACTTTTTTTTTTTAAAGTCCCCCCCCCCCCACGTTGAACACACATACAACGCAAACACACATCGACGTTCGTGACGATATGTAACGTGTGGCACGAAAATTGTGCCACACATGTTGCATATCGTCACGAATGTCGGGAGTGAGAGCTATAATTCTAGAGCCATCAATCACTGTTATCACTAAATTCATGAGCAGTAAAAGCTTTTTGTGTCGCCTATGGGAAATTTGGGGTGTTGTAGTTTTTTGTGGTTTTTTATGGGTGAACACAATTTTAAGGCTTGACATGTTTGGAATCTATCTACCCAGCGTGACTCCATCTTTTATATTTTCCCAAAAATTGGGTATTTTGTTTCTGTGCACTAAATTTTATTTTAGTGTATTTTATCTTAAAAATACCGGTTTGATAAACATTTGTGTAAATTCAAGCGCAACATAAAAAAATGCAACTACATTTTTTTATTCTACAGGGCCCCTGCTTTCAGAAAATAGATAATTGTTTGGGGGTCTGAAGCTGTTTTCTAGCCAAAGATTTATTTTATCCTGTGCACAAATAGTAAGAAATTGCTCTGGACAGCAAGTGGTTAAGAGTAACTTTGATATGTTAGAGGAGATAGTAATGAAGGATATTTCATTCTGCAGTAACTGTTTTTACAAATATCAAAATATAATTTCTCATGATAGGCCTTAGTAGTGGCCTTGGCAGTTCTAGGATTTTTTTTTTGGGGGGGGGGGGGGTTGCATTTGTTCTTGTTGATTTACACATGTACGTAACATAATACAAATTATTTTTTTCTGTTATCCTCAGCACTGGATGATGGCTTACAGAAGGCTAAATCTGAAAGCTCTTTTAGTGTAATAAATATGAAGTTAGCTCACCTATTATCAAGTAACATGACTGGAATGGATTTTTCCTCCCTTTTAATTATGGTATGTTCTCTGTGTTTATAAATGTTTGATTTATAATAATTGCATTCATTTTGTAGTATTAGCAAGGATGGACAATTGCCCCATCTGCTGTTGAAACAAAAGGGTATAACTTATCATTGTCAGGTATGCAGTGCCATTCCTTTTTAATATTTACCTAGTGTATTGGAATGGCATCTATTGGTTTTGTTAGATGAGAAGGCAAATATACCACCTCCTATGTTTCCCTGGATATTTAATTCAGCTGTTTAAAGCATGTTTCTGTTCTAATATATTTTGGTATGTTCTTGGGTAAACAATGTCCTTGTTAACTCTTCCAATGTAAGAAAATCGAACATAATTGCCAGAAAATAGCCACCCCAGGTACAACCTAAAGCTGAGCCTGACATCCTCTTGGCTTTGCATTGTGTGACAAGATGTTAACCATAAATAACATGATGCAGAGTGCATGGTAGGCTGGGTCCCGCTTTCTGTTCCAGTACACAACTCACTGTTCTGAGAAGTAGTTATGTGACTTTTATTTTTGTTAAATAATGAGCTTTATTTCCTTTTATAAATTGATAAATATAAAGGCCCTGGAGTCTGTATCTTCAAAAACAAGTCTGTAATTGAAGCTCACAAGGAAAACTTCCTTTTACTTCATAAAAAAAATCTTTATCTGATTTGGTATTGCTTTTCTTTTTCTATCATAGCAGCATAAACCATTTTTTTAAAAATCATTCTAATTTAGTCTTTGTATTTTTTTTTTTTCCTTTTAGGTGGAGGATCTGGTGCAAATTGTGGAAAAGAATGCGGTCACTGTAAGGCAGAAAGTAACTTTTTACATGCTCAGTCATGCCCTAGTAGAGGGATATCCGAGATGCCAGGATCCTGGGCTTCAGATTGCAAAAATAATCTTTGAACTGCTTGATAAGAAACTGAGAAAACTGGAGCGCTCAGCACAGGCAAGCTCTATTTCTATTAGACGAATAAAGTAGCGGCCTCCAGTTAGTAAAAAATAAAAATGCATTTGCAGTTAAAATTTTACCTTTTGTCGGCAAAGTCTCACAAATACCTGTTAATCCTGCCAGTGAAGTTCACCAACAGTGGGATGAGAAGGATTTGTTGGGATCATGACAAAAAACATTATCACAGCTGATTCCCAAAAACGTAGCTTGTCAATCAAGCTTTTTCCGCCCTGTCCTCTTCTTTCTAGATTGACAGCACAAACCATCCCACTGTGAGCTGCAGTGTATGGGAGGGAGGGGCATGTGAGGCACAAATAAAGGAGAGTTTGACTCAGAGTAGGTAAAGGATTTTTTTTTTTTAGGTAATGAAGACTTGTATATTACATGGGAACGGAGTTTGGTGTTTATACTATCAAATCACAGCCTGTTGATGTACTTTAATTATTGAAAACAAGTGTGTATTGCAGCGAGATCCTCGTTTTGACATTTTAGCCTTAGTTTTCTTCAGAAACTTGTATGGAATTTGGTGTTTTCTTTTAGTCGTTCTAGAATAGTGAGGGGGGAACTAAAAGCTAGCAAACAAATGACTGTAGTCTCAGGACAATGATTTATGTAGTATGTTCCCTGGCCATCCATATATGCATAAATGTATTATGTTCATGTCTGCAGTGTGAATGAGAGGAATCTAATAGATTACTCACTATCTGTTATTGTGTAGACTGTTTCCCCAATTCTGGCAGTATATCTCACAATAACAGGTTGTTGACTTAACCATGTTACACTGAAGGACAGTCTTTTTTCACACTTTCCACTTGCTCTTTGGACTCGTATCCAGGTCATTATCATAATACGCTTTTTAAGTACTCGCTTAGTGTCCTGTACCATGAGAGTTTTTAGCTGGTTTCTTGCGGTTCAGCTTTGTGCAATGAGTTAGTGAGATTTTCCCATAGCGCAGATCCTGGTAATATCTCTCTTAGGCTTCATTCACACCTAGGCATTAGTGTTATCGTGCATGTTGGCGCACGTTTTGTTTAGCATCTTGTCTAGTGTGTGTTACACATTTTTGCGCGCCTTAAGATGCATGAACAGGAAGACTAATTGAGCAGATTGAAATGCCTTGCAGTGAATGAACGTGCGCAAAAAACTCACAAATGTGTACAGAAATGTGCGCAATTCTTGCACTTTTCCGGGAGTTTCCATTAAAGTCCATGCGGCCAACGTGGTGTAATCTGCCAAAAAAAAAAACCATATGTACTTTAGCATTCGGCAGTTTGCAGCTTGTGACAAAACTCGCAGGTGTGTGGAATGAATGGGACTTCTTGTGTTGAACGTTTCATCACGCTTGGCTTTGAGCGTCAAAATGCCTAGGGGTGAACAGGGACTTCTGTTTCAATATTTTTTTAAATTAGATATTTCAAAATGAAAGTGATAAAGCATAGTTCACCAGAACGTTCAATTAGCTGACGCAGGAGCCAAAGTGTAAGTAAATAAGATATAGACCATACAAAACAAGATCGGCATGAGTCAAACAGTAGAAAGAATGTAAGACCTTGAAGCAAGGTCTTGGGGGTCTACCCCTCACACCTTATTTCTACAGTTATGACCTTAAATCCGCCTATACGTATACCCTCTGGTAGTAAGGTATAATATAAACTGAGAAGGTAAAGTAAGAGCAAAAATAATAAGGTATAGAAAAAGATCACCAGTCATGTCAACTATCAAGTATTTGATCTAATCATTAAAATTAGGATTTATAGAGAGGGTGTTTAATCCAGCCTTCCCATTTTTTGTAGAAAGCAGAAAATCTACTATTTTTAAGGGTGAACATATTAGGGTTCTAGAATCGGGTGAAAAATTGTAGCAAGGCCAAAGCAGAATTTGGTGAGACTACACAGGAAGCTAACTCAGAAATGAGATTGAAAATTTGCTTCCAAAAGGTTGTTAAAGATTTGCAATACCAAAATACGTGCCTCAAGGAGCTCACAGCCCCACATTTTCTCCAACATAGAGAAAATTGCCCTTCTTTCAATTTAGACAATTTGTATGGCATGTGTAGCTCCCAATGATTAACACAGTCTGATGCAGTATAGGTCATTTTTAATTGCTGCTTGCCCTTGTTCGTCCGTGTAGGAGGTTCCTAAATCTTTCTCCCGTTTAGACATCATCGCAGACTTTGTAAATCTCCCAGCTTGTTATAGAATAAAGTAAAACCCTTTTGGACCCATAGTTCCTTATGGAATAAATTATATATAGAACTGTCGACTTTCACTGTAGTAGGGAGAGGGTGCTCATGGAGGAAATGTATTGGTAAAATTTCTTGACCAGAATATGAAATCTATTCTGTAAATGAGGGAAACTAAGTAGGCTATCTCGTTGGTACAGGTCGGCTAAAGTTTAAATTGCCTAGTGTGGCCATTTCTCTAAAGATATGTGGGGAATGCAATATTCTAACATTAAGACGGGTAATTGTATCAATGTACTAGGGTAATTAGTAAGAGAGGTTAAAGAAGGCTATTTACATGCTTCTTAGCCCCCCATGTAATAGCAATAAAGTTGTGTGTGTAAAAAAAAAAAAAAGAAAGTAATACAAAAATGAAAGATTCATTAAAAAAAATAAGCATAACATTTATTTTTTTGTAAACTTTTTTTAAGTCCCCGCCCCCGACATACACACGCATATATGCGTCATGTGCGCCTACATGCCGCACATGTTGCATATTGCCGCAAACGTCGGAGTGAGAGCAATAATTTTAGAGCCATTAAGGCCGGGTTCACACCTGGGCGTTTTACAGCGCTGATCGACGCGCTGTAAAACGCCCAGCAAATGAAATCCCATTATTTCCTATGGACATGATTCTCACTTGGGCGTATTTCAGCGCGTCGCAACGTGCTGAAAAACGCCCTACACCCAAAGAACTACAGGAGCTTCTTTGGGGCGTATTTCCGCGCGTATCCATTAGGATACAGCCGGATAGCCCTCGTAAACGTGCGTTTGACGCGCGTTTTGAGGGCTGCAAATCACGGTTAAAACATGCACCCACGTCATACACGCATATTTCGAACGCCTAGGTGGGAACCCAGCCTAAAGGAGAACTATGAGGTGAGTGCTTTTCACTCACCTCATAGTTCTAGCCGACCTGTGACAATGAGACTGTCACAGTTCGGCTTAGTAGATCGGGAAGTGAGCGAACACATACCGGCGTTCGCTCACATCTCGATCCTGTCACGGCTCTCTGCCGTGACAGGGGAGGGGCTGGATTCACCCTGCTCCAATCCGCCAGCGCTGACTGGCGGAACGGATGGGGAGGGGCAGGTACAGCTGGCTCTGCCTCTACATAGGCAGAGCCAGCTGTCACTCACGCAGCTGGGCGGATCCAGACATAATTGTCGGGAACCGCTTCAGCTGCGGCAGCTCAGTATACCGCGAGCTGCAGCTCCCTATATACTGAGCTTAGGGTGATGGGAGGATGCTAGTTTGTGTCCTCCCATTACCCTAAGGAGAACTATGGGGAAAATCCCTAACCCCATAGTTCTCCTTTAATCACTGATAACACTAAACTGATGAACAGTAAAAGCGTTTTAATCGTCGCCTATGGGCGTTTTTTTTCCGATTTTCTTACCTGTACTAAAAATACGGGTAAGAATAAATGTTTTATAACATAACGTAGGGAAACTTTTTTGTTTTTTTCTACATTTATGGTACTTTTTATTATATAGTAAAAGAAAAAATACCCCCCGTGGTGACCTCCAAAAGAAAGCTCTATCTGTCCCCAAACTTTTTTAACATAAATTGCAAGGATATAGTCTGGTCATGCTGACTGGTGAAATTTTTGACTGGTGAGACACTATCAAATTTTTCAAGCCCTGACTATGTGGCTCTCCATTAACCCCCCATCTCACTCCTAGAAATGTGCCCATTGAAATGTACTGATATTATGTTGCAATCAGGTCCTTACATGAAATGGAATGGACAGGTGCTGCTACTTCAAATATAAAGCGAATACTTATGTTTAAATCACCCTTAGGGCTTTGCTGTTTTACTATACTATGTAAATACATTAGTAATCCAGCACGATATTATTCTGAGTTACCCCACTCAAGCGATACCATATTGAGTGGGGCACGTGAGATTAAAGTGACATTAAACCCTCAGATTTTTTTAACATAAAACAATACTGTAATGTGTGCCTTACTGTAATCCATGGTAGTTTCCCTTCTATTTGCTGCTCTTCCTTTTAAATCCGTATCTCTTCTCATGCTGGGCAGAACTTCTTCTGTTTTGCAGCAGACTGCCTTGTCTCTGAAATGGATACATGGTGTCTGTGTGAAGGTCCACTACCTGAGCCAGCACTACAGGAAGAGGCACTCAGCTGCAAAGGGAAGTTCTCCCCCAGCATGAGAAGAGTTAAGGATTTAAAAGGAAGAGCAGCAAAGAGAAGGGAAACAACCATGGATTACAGTAAGGCACACATTATAGTATTGGTTTATGTTAAAAAAATCTGTGGGTTTAATGTCACTTTAATAACATGCTGGATTAGTGTGATCCTAGTTCATTTTATTACTTCATTGCTGTGCTGTATGTGTATAGGCCAATGTAGTTGGATCTGTATGTGCGTTATAATTGATTACAAAAATTTAGATTAATCGAACATGAAAATTTTAATCATTACCAGCCCTAGAATTATGGAGTATGTTTGTTTGAGAGAGAGTTTCCAGGATTGGTGCGCCAACAGCTTAGAGAAGGGGGAGCTGGTATCGGGTTAGAGTGGAGAGATGTAGATGAGATTTGATAAAGTGGTAAATTTGACCATATTGAAGGAAGTGTTTGAAAGATATGTGATGCGTCCCTATAAGGTCTGGCAATGTTTTGTAGTGACCTAGGGGGGTTAATAAATCCTGTAACGTTTTTATGCCATGGTCATGCCAAATATGAAGTGTTGGAGGACAATCCTATTGGGAATATAGTGGAGGATGTAAGAGGGGGTCACCGGTCTTGGAAGACTACTTTTTGTTTTCTAATTTCCCTCCACGTAATGACTGTGTCCCTAAGGAGGATGTTATGTTTTATATAGGGCGCCAATTTGTGAATAGGAGTATGTAATATTCCAGCAAGTGACCATGGATGTAGCAAGTGTTGTTCCAAGGCAGTGCTTGAGTAATAAGCATTGGTGTGCGTCCAATCCCTTGTGTGTCGAAAAAAAGAGGCCAGATTGTAGCGCCGGAGGTCAGGGACATTAGCCCCACAAACTAGATCTAGGTTTTTGGAGTGTACGCAGCGCAATCAGAGGCGGGAGCGCCCCATGACTGAGGTCCCTGTGGACATAATGGAGCAAGGGGGGCACGAGAGAAAAAAAAAAAAACAGCAATAGCATGTGAAAAAAAAACGGGTAGCAACAAAAACTAGAACAGTATTTTCAGTAAGCGACTTCCTTTTTTTTCAACCTTAGGCGAGTGTCGCTAATTGACAAAAGTAGTAACATGAGAGTCTGGGGTGCCAGGACTCCCAATAACATCTAGAGCTATGTTTCTCAACTGGTGGGTCACAACCCCATGTTCGCCTCGTGGGTCGCCTCATGCCTTGCCTCATGCCTTCCACTGGGCTCCTCAGCCTCCCCCTAGCACAGCACTGTCAGTTCTCACTCCGAGCAGCCTTTCAAAATATGCTGCCCAGTGCTGAGTGTCAGCTTGAGGTGGAGTGGGTTGAGGGTATGGCTGTGAGCTCCATCCGTGTGTGCATTGCTTACAGGTCCCTCATGTGCCCTGTAGAGGTGCCTGGACAGGAGTGATGTCACATGCTGGCTCCTGGCACCTCTACAGGGCACGCAAGGGAGCTGTACAAGCAATACACATATGGATGGAGCTCCGTCACAGTACAGCAGCCCACACTGGACCCCAGGCTGAGGTGGGACTTCGGTCGCGACCAATGGCCAAGGACAAATGTGGCTCCTGAGGTTGAGAATCGCTGATCTAGAGGAGCACAAACGTATAAATTGCACTCCGTCCCAAGTGCAGTTTCAAAAGATAGTGTTGAACACAGAGAGAGAATTTTCAACCAGTGCAAAACAGGTGTTTTCAGGCCTTCTTTTTACAAGGAGGGATTTTGGATGTAGAATGTGCGGACGAATCTTGCATCGTCCGGACATATGCACAGGCTTCAGTGGCAGATGCGAAGGATCGAGATATGCCATCAATTGACAGATGTCATGATAGGCCTTCCTTTGTGTGGAAAGGATTGCAGAGTAGTCTGTGAATAACAGGAGCTTATGGCCTCCAGCGATCAGATGATGTTGGGATTGATAAGCTAGGAGGGGATGGCACATCGATCAGCGAAGTCCAGGTAGCAGACAATGACAGGTCGGCTTCTGCTGATCCCTGGGTGGGGCCAAGCCTGCGTCCCCTCTCCACCTTACAAGGAGTAGTAAGGCCCATTGCTTGTGGTATAATGTGAGAGCAAAAATTCTGCAGCTGCCCAGAAAGTACTGAATCCGGCAGGCCAATTATGATGGTTGTTGCTTCTGTCTATTGTCAAGATAGTCTACCTTGTCCAAAAGGTAATAGACCTGTTTATTAAATTCTTCATGAGATGCCTGAAAGGCCATGTACGTGGTTCTCCAAATCCCCCACACGCTGTTCAGCCGTTTGTATGTGGGTAGCATGAGCCTCTAAAGATCAGTTTGCCCATGTGTTGCTAAATGGAATCCGCAATAATATTAGCCAAATCAGATTTCAAGTGGGAGGCTACAGCAGATGCTAGTTGCTCGTAGTCCACATCTCTTTCAGTATGTGCAGGGGGTGGCTCACCCATCTTGTCAAGGTGCATGATGTGCTCAGTCCGGTCCTCCATGTTGGGAGTGGCGAGTGAGACGTCAGTATTCGTCAAGCTCCGTTTGGGAGCGGGACACGAACTTGTCCATCACCCACAGAGCAGTCCCGAGGTATGTGCCGTGATATGGGGCCGGGGGAGAGCAGGTACAGGCCGCGTTCTGCTACTCCGTTGGGCGCTGGAACCGGAATTCAGTATATTTTTTTAATAACCTAGCGAGATATGCCCCCGCTTTATTATGTAAGGTGTAAGAGTCCGCCTTCAGTTTTTCATGTTGGTGCAGTAGTAGCAAAAGAAGTTGCTGTCTAAGATTTAAAAGTTGAGAAGCTAAACGATGTTACAGGTGGTGTCTATTACTTTGCTTTATGACCTGAATCTCGTGTAGTAATTGATCAAACTGTTGATCTTTTTCTTTTTAACCCAAGCACCAATTTTTATAAATAGCCCCCTAATGTATGCCTTATACGTGTTCCATATTGATTGGTTCATATTGATTGTTTGATTATTCACGTATTGATCACACAATGAGATAGAAGATTCCGGTATTTATATAGATGTTTGTGTTTTTTGTGATTTTAACACTTTATTTTTTATTCGGGAATCCACATTCACTTAGATCAAGCGCAACTTACTTACCATATTGGGTATCTGGAGAAGCATCCGGAGTATTTGGGTGAGTAAGAGTACTCACCCAAATGCTTGGTACTAGTATTGGTATCTGTGCATCCCTAGTAATTATGTGCATGAGACATGAAAGAGTAACTGGCGCTGGCACTTCCATATGTCAAGCAGGACAAATCTATAAAGTAACTTACCAATTGTTGTCAATGAACGTTTGTTATAGCTAGTAGTGTCTAAATCAGCATAAGTAGCATTAAAATCCCCTCCTAGCAATAGTACCCCGGTGGTGTGTTTGGTAAAAAGTTTCATAACGTTTTTTTAAAAATCTGACCTGCTTCACATTTGTAAAATAGGCATTGACAAGGGTATACTTGATATCACAAATGACAATAGGATATCTACCACAGGGTCAGTAAAACATTCTGTAAGTTGAGAAGGTACATCAGCATTCATAGCTATTAAAACGGAACTCCTGCATGTTTTTTGGGAGAGGATGCCATATAAATAGAGGGATAATTCTGTAAGGAAAATTGAGGATTTTTACCATGTGCAAAATGTGTTTCTTGTACAAAGAGGATGTCCGCTTTCTGCTGCTTTGCCTCCTTCAATAAGGCCAATTTCTTGAAAGGACTATTCAGCCCTTTTGCGTTGATGGAGACTTGGTTAGTAGGCTTAGAAGTGAAAGGATGCTTTAAAAGAGAACTTTGGGGTAAGTGTTTTTCCCCATAGTTCTTTTTAGGGTCGCAGGAGGACATCTACTAACCTCCTCCCATGACCCAAAGCTCAGTATATCACGGGCTATTGCCTGCGATATACTGAGAGCGCTGCAGCCGGGACGGATCCCAACAATTCTGTTGAGATCCACCCAGCTGCGTGAGTGACAGCTGGCTCTGCCTATCTAGAGGCAGAGCCAGCTGTGCTTGCCCCCTCCCCCGTTCGTTCCTCCACTCAGCGCAGGAGGATCAGAGAGGGGAAGGGGGGAAATCTCTGTGGGGAGCGGTGACTGACAGTCACCACTCACTGCAGGGAGATGATTGGGAAGTGCGCGGATCGGCAGCATGTTTTTTGCTCACTTCCCGATTTGATGGAACCGACCTGTGACAGCTTCTTTGTTACACCTCGGCTCTAACTGGAGATGAGTGGAAATCACTCACCTCATTTTTCTCCTTTAATGGTGGCTGTATCAATCGTAAAATTAAGGCAGTAGGTATAGATGGTAATCAGAGACCAGAAACATCCCGGATATAGTCCCGAAAGACCGCTCCTATCTTGCAACAAATGACTGGTATCAAAAAAATAGAAAGAAGAAAAGAAATATAGTCCAACTGGTAAAAACACATCAGGTAACAATCCTGATAAACATGTGCAGCGAACGCTGCAGACACTGGGGTAGAAGAAGAATGGTGACAACAACAATCGGAATAAATTGTCTCAAGTAAGTAAAAATAACTTTTAAAATAACTAAAGAAACTTTTAACAAGGCCCTAACACCAGGCCCTGGTGAAAAAAGCATGTAGCAGGTCAGTTCCTCACGATCCGTCCTGGGAGAAGAACCATTACGATTGGGGTTAGTACAAGCATCAAGTCCTAGATCCTGAAGAAGGCGGTTTCCTGCATCTATTGATAGCATGCCGTTTTCCGTGAAAAGAGACCAATATTTTAATCAGGTAGCCCCATTTGTAAGGGATGTTGTGGTTCCTGAGCGTAGAAGTAAACGCGATCAATTTCTTCCTGGTTAAAGGAGAACTATTGGGTGAGTGTTTTTCCCCATAGTTCTCCTTAGGGTAACGGGAGGACACAAACTAGCGTCCTCCCGTTACCCTAAGCTCAGTATACCGCGAGCTACAGCTTGCGGTATACTGAGACGGCGGAGCGGATCCCGACTTAGATGACGGGATCCGCCCAGCTGCGTGAGTGACAGCTGGCTCTGCCTATCTAGAGGCAGAGCCAGCTGTACCCTCCCCCGTCCGTTCCGCCAGTCAGCGCTGGCAGATCGCAGCGGGGATAGGGGAATCCAGCCCCTCCCCCTGTCACGGCAGAGAGCCGTGACAGGATCGAGAGGCGAGCGAACCAGGTGTGTGTTCGCTCACCTCCCGATCTACTGAGCCGACCTGTGACAGTCTCATTGTCACAGGTCGCCTAGAACTATGAGGTGAGTGAAAAGCACTCACCTCATAGTTCTCCTTTTAAGATGGTGGTTTGAAGAAGATCAGCATAACGAGTGATGCCAGAGAAGTGCATTGACACCAGAGTTAGCTGCTTGCATAGCTTTTTCTTTTACATGAAAAAAGTGGATCCTGGCCAGTACATCCCTGGAAACTTTGTCAGGTAACCCTGACGGTTTGGTGATCCGATGAGCCCTGTGGATGAGTTTTTGCAGTTGTAGTTGCGGTATGTGTTCCGTCAGAAACTGTTGTAGGAAAAACAAAAGCTGATGTGGGGACACTAATTCAGGGATCCATCTGAACTTTGTTGTTTTGTCTGGAGCAATCTTCCAGATCGGCTAATTTAAGTCTCATCTGAAGATCATTGGAATGCTCTTGGAAGCCCTCAACTAGATCATTATGTCCCATAGTAAGATCATGCACTCTCATCTTCCACATGAGATACTCTGGCTGGGAGCAAACACCTAAAGGTGAGCTAAACTTTTTCACCTAGTTGCTTCTCCCAATAATAAACACCCTTGGAATACTTGCCTTATAGGAGCTTCCTGTGTGTACCAGCAGTCTGAATCTTCTGCAAATCAACCTGGATACAGGGCAGGATCTGTATGAGACATAATTACTGATTGGCTACCCCTGTCTGAGCAGCTAGTCAGTGCTCTTCTAAATGAGTGTTAAGGTGGCCATACACTAGGGCTGCAACAACTAATCGGCATAATCGATTATAATCGATTATTGAAAAAGTTGTCAACTTTCTCAATAATCGATTAATCGGCTTCCGATAAATCTGCCCAACGTACAATCTGCCCATCCTGGACAGGCAGATCGTACTCTCGATCATCGCAAGCCCGCCCCCCTGCAGTGTATGGACACCTTTACCGAGTATTTTTTGCATTATTTTAGTTTGTGGATATAGCTGGATGAGGGTTATCTCATATATAAGCATGAGATTTTCATGTTTATGGCTGCTTTAAAGCAGACCTTCCTCCAAGAAAGCAAGATCTTTTTTTATAAAATAATGGCTTTTACCCCATTTTTAAATGACTTTTTTTATGGGTAGATGTAGAAAAACACACCTGTGACGGGAAAGAAGTTGGAATATGTGCTTAACTTACCCCCCACTTCCGCATTTGAGGTTATGATGTCCCTATCCTTCCAATGAGATGCAGAGGAATCCCGGGTATCCTTTCTAACGAGATGATGCTTCTGCACTATTAAGGGGGTAGGGTGGTGGTCGGCGGGGAGAGTGGATTGTGATGTAATTGGTGGACCTTGCTTTCTAATGAAATGTCTGCCTTACGATTTGTTATAGTCCTTCACGGACACACGGTTTGTTAGTCTTTGCTTTATGCCTTTTCATTATTTTATCTTGATTTCATGGTATTTCATATAGAAATAAAATTATCCAATGTTTTCACCCAGATTGCTGAAGACAAGTGTCTGCTAGATTACACCAGTGGAGAGCAGTTGCATGAACTGATGCTGACCAAATATATTGATGAGCTAAATGCTGAACACAGTCCAGAAATGGAGGAAACTGTTTTGCTGATGTTGAGGCTAAAGATTTTCATCCAAAGTTTAAGATGTCCAGCATCTTTTCCAATTGGTAAGAACCTGAATTTGATTGAAATCATTTTCCATAAGTCTACTAACATGTATAGTGAGCCCCACAGAAGCCATCGTGACCAATTTTTACAATGTTTAATTGTCGATCTGTGCAGTAGTCACATAAATGTTTTCCACTTTAACTGTTTTACTGTCAAGCGATTGTGTACCATACATTATGGCTTTACCTGTTCTAGGTAGCCAATAAAATAAGGGTATGGCATTGCAATTAAAAGAAAAAAGCAAACAAAAAACTAACCACTACGGAAGCTGAACTGCTGTTAGCGGAATTATTTTGGGTGGCTGCACAGCTGTGGACTTGAACAAGCTGTAATGTTTATATGTAAAAATTTAAATTTCCTTTTACTTCAGCTCACAAATCTAGAAATTGTATACATTCCATACTAGAGGTACTACTGTATTCCAGGTGTGATTCAAAGCCATTTAACTCTTGCAAAAAAAATCCTCCTTGTCCACTTCATACCGCTATGAGGTAATTTATTTAATGCAACCAGATATTTAACTGTTTTCCTAATATTGATAGTATAGTCTGTTCTTCTCACTGGCCCATAAATAAATTTTCATTTGCATAACCTGATTGTAAATGTACAGCCCATCACCGACCCTCTCTTCCTTATTTAGAAATCCTCATAAACCTGAAGTTATTATTTAAAACAAACTCCATACAGTTCAAAATATTCTTTATTGTAATTGTACAATACAATACACAGGCAATTGAGAGATGACTGGGTAATATGCAGGTATCATGTGATTGCAAACTGACCAGAGCTGTGAACTCCTATGACCCCCTCCCCCTCAAGGAAAGCTCAGTTTTTTTGCTAGTGTCCTAGGTGATGGACCACAGCAGCTTCCGATTGGCGCCTCATGGCAGCATCTTTTGGAGCTGTACCCAGAGCCCACTGGATAGTAGAAATAAGGCCAGCCTGCAATGTCCTTTTGTTTACTGGATCCCGTATTCAATGCCCACCTTGGAACATAGAACAGTGTGTTAGCCGCAAGGTGCTGGTGTGACCCTGTCTCTAAAGACCCCTTCGAGTGTACTCTCATCCAAAATGAGTGAAGCCATGGGTTGGTGGCATCCCCCCTTCCCTCAGTGCAGATCTACAAACGCATAATGGTGGGTGAGCCTTTGCTCCACCCCCCAAGGTAGCCTGTGCAGGCTCTGCTGTGGGCACCAAAGCCTTGGCCAAGGTCCTTTGCTGGCACCTGCGCAGTTGTGCAGGGAGCAGTTTCATCTTCATCCTAACAAACATATTCAGGACTGCGAAATATAGGTGCCGTGGCCATCATGGAGCTCTAAGCCATCTGGGCAATATAAACGCATGGAAGTCATCTTGGTATACTTAGCAGAACTGGAGTGCAAGAGAAGTGTGGGTAGAACTCCTTTCATGGGAGAATGTGTTTTTGGGAAGGGTTAGATGCCTTTATTAGGGAAGGTAATGGGAGAAATGAGCACTCTTTTGCCCAGCCAGCGAAAGACTATGGTTGTTCCATTGGATAAGTCCAATTCAGCTCTGGCCAGGAAAAGCTCTTTTCACCCCTCCCAGGCTTCCATCTCCAGGGTGAGACCAGGTTTCTGGTTCAACACAAGCTTTGGACCCTAAAACCTTCAAAGGCTACTGCCAAGTCCTCCTCGCAGTTGGATGTGCCCCTACTTGTTGATGTTGGCTCACATCTGTTGCCTGTTTAGGGTTGAGGCATCCAGGGTTTTGGGGTACACCTAATAGTTACCCAGGGTTGAAAAACTGGAGTTTTTAATATTCCAATTGCCTCTTTCCCCCTGTGCAAGAGGATCTAAAGGGTGCCTTACAGTGGTTACTGACTTCAGGGGGCCATCATCTCTGTACAAGAATAGTTTTTAGTTTTTTTGCTACTATTCTCACTTCCCTAGCAATTCTTGTACCGGTGGACTTTTTTTTTTTTTTTAATCCGATAATTTTTATTACAAAAGTAATATAAAGCTGTAAACAAACCATTATCAAATCAATCAGATCAAAATACCTTTGATAAGGATTGGTACAAAAAAAACTATTTATACAAATGTCCATATGCACATATATGAGCTTGTAAGTACTGACAATATACAGATAGTGCTGTCATATGAGATGAACAAAGATCAAATTACCGTATTTTTCGGTCCATAAGACGCACCGGACCATAGGACGCAGGGAGGTCCGGTGCGCCTTATGGAGCACTCGACAGACCGTAGCTTCTGTCACAGCTTCTATGACAGAAGCTGCAGTTAGTGACCGCTGAGACAGGTGGCGTTGTGATTACAGCGCCACGGTCTCAGTGATCACAGAGAGCAGACGAAGAACTTCCGTTCTTTGTCTGCTCTATGGTGATCTCGATCGTCGCGGCTGCTCGGTTTTAATACGAGTGATCTCATTAGATCACTCATATTAAACGAGCAGTGGCTCCTATTACTGATCTCGATCGCCGCTGCTCGGTTTTAATAAGAGTGAACCCATTAGATCACTCGTATTAAACGAGCAGTGGCTCCTACTACTCGCCCGGCGCCCGAAACTGCATGTCTCGGGCGTCGGGATTCGCTCCATAAGACACAGGCACATTTTCCCCCTCCTTTTGGGGGGGAAAAAGTGCGTCTTATGGAGCAAAAATACGGTAACCAAAAAGGGCATACTGGCGGATATGTCATTTAGGGAGTATATCCAAAGGAATTTTTACAATAAAAAGCACATGGAGGGTTTTATGCAAGATAATTAAGTGCCACGGAACTTTATCAAAGTGAACAAAAATCCATCCATCGGGACGAGCTCCTAAAAAATCCCCATCAGAGAGCCATCAGCGACGACCCCCAAAACATATACTATTCTGCATTGCTGTAAAATGTATTTTTGTGGTTTGTAGTCCCTTCATTGGGGTACAGGTATGGATGCACCGATACTCAGGGAGAGCCAACGCTCCACGGGTAAGGTGTGTAATAATTTGTCTTGCCCCAGGTGCTGACAACCCACGCTACACCACCCGGTTAACCACGGCTAGGTCCAGAACAACAAACGGATCAGAGATCCGTTTTATCGGATCGTGCCAGACCGGGAGTAATCTGATGTGTCACTTTACTTTGGATTCTTCATAGACACACATGGGATCCGGCAGTTTTTTTATTCTTACGATGGAGGAAAAAAACTGTACGGACGTCACAGCGGTGACATCCGATCTGTTGAATGATCCTCTCCTGACACGCTTGTCTGAAAGTGTGCTTAACAAGCCTGATGAATCCGTGAGGTTAAAACACAGATTTATTGTTAACTTTGTAAAAATTATTATAGCACAGTGGCAATGTAACATGATAGCATTAGCAGTTGTCTTATCTTGTTGCCAGAATTATTGCTTTAATACAAAAAAATATAGATTTTTATTATTTCTTTGTTTTAGGTGGTTTATGGTGGAACCCTGAGACATTTGACAGTGTGAGCCGTAACTACGTGCAAGTTCTTGTTGGTCTTTTTGATCTGATTGTACGTGAGGCAACTGATGGAAAGCATGCTGTCAGCTTTAGAACTCTCCTAGTGCTTTTATTTAAGGTGAGTTACTACTTGTAAAAATGTCTGTGTTCATGGTGGTATTTTTGAAAGTAGGTGTGGGGCGGTTGATTAATTTTGACATTGAGGACATTTTCAACTGCTGAAAATCATTCCATTAACTTGTGAACTCTCCTGGGTCTTTCATTTATGGTTAGGTTTTGGTAGATGTATATATTGTTTTGTAACCGTCTGTACTGCCCTCTGGAGATTAGGTGCACTAAATGTTTAACATTATGTATGTGTCAGTGATGATTCTCATTTATCTAGGTTATGGTAAGGCTAGTAGTAGTTATTCAGGCTTTTGTTAAAACATACACAAGGATTCGGAAAAACAAGGGACTACCGAACAGAGGGGAGAAGGGGAGTAAAATAGTCGTCCTGTATGTGGCTGACGTGTCAGGATAACAAACATCTCATCCATGTGTCTTTCAAGCCCAGCAACACGCCGAGACAGAATATTGTACATCAAAAAGACCCAACATCCAAACCCAAGCAATGTAACCTCGCATGTGCAGTGAAGGGAGGGTAAGAACAGTATATTTGAGGATACAGCAATAAATGTCCTAACAAATGGAAGACCAAACAGAGGAAGGCATTTTTTACATGTTATGACTCGGCAGTCTTCTTACACCTCATTCTTTTGAGGACAGTGAGTTACACATTTTGGACCAAAGGAATCTGATTTGCAAGAAGCGTAAAAGAGCCCTTCTGCATAAAAAGTGAACTATCCCTATACAGGGTTGGGGAGCCTTTTGACACCATCTGTCCCCCACGTGAAATGCCACTTTACCATCTCTACCCTGGTGATTTGGCATAAATTCACTCTCAGCCTTGTAAATCGAAGGGTTCACACCTGTTGCAGGCTTCTAGCACCAAGAGACTGGATTGAGTTAGGTGAGAACAGTGTATTTCCTCAAACATTCACACCTCTAATCTGTTCTTGGATAATCAAAATCTGTCTTGTCGTATTCCATCGTGTCTGAATTATCCATGTGGCTATAAATGCTGGGGTATGTTCCTGAAACTTCTTTAACCCCTTCGTGATGGGAGACGTACACTGTACGTCCCACCATGAAGTGCTTAAATGACTGGCCCAAGTACACTGTACGTGACCAGTTTTTGCAGCTCTGTAAAGCTGGTAGCTGCTGATTCCACCATTCATTAATGAGTGCCTCAGTATTGAGGCATTCATTAATGAAATCGTTAAGCTTTTGTAAAAGCTTCTTTCTTTCATTAATGAAACAATGAAGCCGTTACATGCAAATAAGGGAGCGCTAAATAGCAATCCCGTATTTGACGCTGAAAATAGCAGAGAGGTAGCAGATTGACTCGCCTCTCTGCTATTCGTTTTGACAGCTCCATAGCCTGATGTTTATGATACATTTCAGGCAAAGAGATGCAATGCATCTCTTTGCCTGAAATATATCACTTCTGATCGTCTAGGCACGATCACAGACCTTTAGTGAGATCTGAATCTGACATGCTGTCAGGATCAGTCTCTAAGGTTATTAGCTAACTAGCTTCCTAAGTTTGGAGCAGCCTTATAATAGCCAAAAATTAAAGTTATAGTGACTGCTTAATATAAACTGACAAAAAAAAGTTGTTGTTTTTTTTTTACAAAGTGTAAAAAAATTAAAATAAAGTGAGAAACTGAAAACTAGCTCAGTCATGAAGGGGTTAAAGAAGTAGTCCGTGCAAAATGTTTTTAAACCCTTGCATTCCAGAGGAGAATTCAGTACAGGGAAATACTTTTGACCATTTTATGCTATGTGAATGAGAAACATGTAACAAAATTGGTGTCGCACGGAAAAAAGTGTAAATTCACATTAACACTTTTGTGACCACTTTTTTCTTTTTTGTGAAGCTTAAATGCCCAGACTAATAGTGTAAGAATGCGTCAATTCACTTGTTTGACAGCGTGCATGAGAACTAGGAACATACAGAGTTATGCATTTAATTGCAGTTGTGCTGCGAGGTTAATTTGCATTTTTAATGGCAGAGGGGTATTTTTATTTGGACTTGCTGTATTTGGAATATTGTATTGCGGTCAGAGGGGTTAAACTTTGCAAACAAGAGGCCAGTTCATTGTCTTTCAGACTTTAAGCGGTCATACTGTGGTCATCGGGAGTAGAGAATTCCCCAGCGTCAGTGGAGTAAACAATGCCTCAGGCTCCATTGGTCTGTGGAAGTAAAACATTACCAAGTACCTTTTGATCAGTAAGAGCGGAAAACAGTGCCTTATTTTTGTCACTGGGAGGAACAATCCTCCATTGTTGGTGTCAATGGGAGGATAAGTGCCCCATCAGTGGTGTCAATGATAGTAATAGTGCCCCATTGTTGCTCTCAGTGGAAGGAACTATGCTCCATTTTTCAGAGGAATGAATAGTGCCCCATCGTTGGCATCAGTGGTCATAATAGGGATAGTGCCTAATTACTGCTATCAGTGGGAGCAATGGTGCCCGATCCTTGGTGTCACTGGAAGAATTGTGCCCCATCGCTGCTGTTGGAGGAATAGTGCCCCAACATTATCAGCATGAGGAATAGTGCCCCACCATTGGTGGCTGTGTGAGGAATAGTGTCTCATTGTTGATGTCAGTGGGGGAATTGTTCCCCATCATTGGTATCAGTGGGAGAAATGGTGCCTCATCATTGGTATCAGTGGGAGAAATAGTGCCCCATATATCATGTCAGTGGGAGGAATTTGTCATGTTTTGTGCCAGAAGGTGGAACGCTTCCCTAAAGGGCCAGTTAAAGGCAAGCAAAGGGCTGCAGTTTGGGGATCGCTGCTGTAAGACGATATATCAGATTATAATGCTTCTGATTGGAATCTAGGGTTTATATGCATCTTCTGTTTTATTGAAGTACACAGTGAAGTTGATTGTAGATCTTAAACCACAGGGTATTGCGCCACCTACAGGAGGACACTAGGCACACAACAAAAGACAGCCTAGGGGCGGCCCCTGCTGGTGGCCAACCGGTCACCTGCTGATCAAGTTTCCAATTGTTTTCCTAGCGTCAGGAGTAAGGAGCTATGGATTTTTCTCCAGAATTCTTTCCTATTGTTTTCCTCTGTTTTGGCTGGATCTTTAATCAAGTGCCATCTGGGTGACACTCTGGATGATCATGAATCCTTGTAGTCCTACCCTGTGCGGCCATCGAGCACATTCAGACTCTGCTACAGTGGGTCTGCTGCGACTGCACTCTACTCATGGAGTTGCCTGTGGGATTCTCTCCCAGTGGGGTTCATAAGACTGGAGGTCTCAGCTTCCCAGTCACAGTATCCCACACAGGCAGGCGGCACCCATACTACAGTCGGTGGCGGCCCACTGTTCTCTGCGGAACCCTGGTCTATTACTGCAGTATTTAACACTATCCGCATGGCATCAGCGTCCCCTCGATAGGTGGTTCTGTCAGCGCCCCCCAGGGTTGCCTTCGGGCTGGTAAGTATTGAGCTGGAGGTCTGGCATTCATGTGGCAGTGACATCTGGTGCTGCGGACATTCTACAGCCCATGGCACAGCTTTCCAGCCCCTTCGGAGGGTTCTGAGGTTGAGAAAGAGCTCTCTGCGACGTTGGACCTTCGCTCCTGGGGATTCTAAACAGGATGGGTCAAGTGGTGAAGGTTGTCCGCCTCTCTTGCTCCAGGAATGCGAGCTGGTTTCTGCCCTTGTTCATTCAGGATCAGGAGCCCTTGAAGATCGAAGATGCTCCAGGTTCTTCTGAGGTGCCCCTAGTTTACTTTGACACCCTCAGCTTGGGCGATCTGCTGTGGTTTTATTGTACGTCACCTTTCTTAATGATTTTCTTTACAAGGAGTGGAAACGGCTTACCTAGTCCTTAGGGTGTAAACATTTGTCCATTCGCTATTCCTTTGAGGAATCTTTCATGGAGCAGTAGTCTACGCCGCCGCTAGTGGATCCACCAGTCTCGTGCCTTATCAAGGCTGCAGTCATTCCTGTGGAGGATTCCCCATCTTTCTGGGTTCTCATGGATGGGTAGGCAGAGGGTACTGCAAGAACTATGTATGTCATCGCTGTTGCTTTATTCCATCCTGTTTTGGCTTCAGCCATGGTATCTGAATCTTTACCTGAGTGGAATTATCTGTTGCATCAGAGTTTGCTGATGAACGGGATTCTCCCGCCTATGTCAGCCTACTGGTGCTGGGTCTGCAACGTGATGCTCGATGCTGGTCCATTGGTGTTTAAATTGTCGGTTCTGGTTCTAGTGCTGATCGGCTAATGGGACCTCTTAAAAGAGCGCTTACCGGACTGCCCTTTATGGGGGACCACCATTTTGGCTCTATGCTCTATGAAATTATTATACACCTTACTGGAGGTTAGAGTACACTTTTGCCTCAGACCAGGAAGTCGATGGATCAGCGTCGGAGGTCCGGTTCTTCCTTTTCGGCCCATGACCATCTGTCATTCCTTGAGTACCGCGGACTAGGGCAACCGTGGCTTGAATAAACCATCAAGGCGGAATAAGGGCAGCCGCAGCGTTGGCGGTGTCAGAGATTCTTTCCTGGGCGGAGAGGCACATTCTGGCTTTTTTCACAGTGCACACCCTGAGGGTGAACAATTGGCAGGGTGATTACCTTAGCTGCCAGTCTGTGGATCCAGGGGAGTGGTCATTGCATCCGGAGGTGTTTTAACAGAATGGTGTCTGTCGGGGGTCTACAGATGTGGGTCCCAGGCATCTCTGCCTCACCTAGAAGGGTGATCAGTTTGTGGCCAGGCTCAAGGAACCGTGGGCTGATGCAACCGATGCTCTGAAAGCTCCGTGGGACTGGTACATTCTGCTTTATGCTTTCCCCCTCGTGTACCACCTTCCGCATCTTTGTCACAGGATAGGGACTGTGGGGATTTCCTGTCTTTCTCATGGGCCGGGGTTGGTTGCGGAAGGCGTAGTACACAGACGTGGTGCGTTGGGTCACGGACGCGCCCTGGCACCTGCCATTTCGGCCGGATCTTCTGTCTCAGAGTCCCGTCTCCCGTCCTGCTTTTCAGTCGCTGGCTTTAATGGCGTGGCTACTGAAAGCCAGGTGTTGAAGGACCGGTTATTTAGGTTATTCCCACTATGCTTAAGGCATGTATGGCTACTTCATGAACATTTTGCCACGCTTTTATTCAGGGAGTAGAATCTGACTTTTCTTCAGAGTGGGGTGGTCAAATTATTGGCTCTGGGCTCATCCCCTTCCAGCGGCCCATGGCATCCGATTCCCTAGTTTGCACTTGTGGGCAAGGGCTCAGACATAGTTTCCCCCTCTCCGGTTTACTGTACCCCACCTTTTGGTGCTTTTGTTGTTGTGGAAATCTTTCTTTGAGAATTTAAAAGATTCTGCTGTTGAATCTCATTCTTTTTGGTGGCTATCACCTCTATATGGAGGGTTTCGGAGCTGGCGGCCTTGTCATGCAATTCCCCTTTTCTGTTTCTTCACCAAGACAAGGTTGTGCTCTGACACTGGTCTTTTCTTCCTAAAGTCGTTTGTCTTTCATCTTTGTGAGGTTATTGTTCTACCCTCTTTTTGTCCGGGGCCTACCCATTGGAGAGAGAAAGAACTCTACATTGCTTAGTTATTGTTTGAGTTCTTCGTGTCTATATGTTAAGGCATCTTTTCGTGAATCATATTCTCTTTGTTCATGGTTACAGATGGCCCTCAGAAGGGCCAGGCTGCATCTCCTGTTGGATTTGCAACGCTGTGGTTCAGGCCTCTGCTATAACGGGTCGGGAACCCCCTTTTCCCTTAGCTCATTCTACCAGGGCTGTTGAGGTGTCCTGGGCCTTTTATGTTGGTGCCTCCGTTTCTCAGGTTTGTAAGGGGGCCACTCGGTCTCCTATTTTTTTTTCCAAGTTCTAAAAAGTTGTTATGGCGTCTGTGGACACAAGGCAACCCTTTAGACGGATTGTTCTTTTGTGCGGGTAGAGTTTTCTTGCCCACCCCTCATGTTGCACTGCTTTGCCCTGTGTTTTAAGATCTACGATGTACTTCACTGTGTTCTTCAATAAACAGAAGAGAAATGTATACAAAAAGATAGAGAACAGCGGGGCTTTAAAAGTGTCCAAACCATACAAAATGTCCATCAAACATACATGGTTTTGTATAAAAATATATTTAAATATTAAAGATTATTTAAAGACTTGATTACATTTAAAATATCATTGGCATGATGCAATGTTACATTAAAATCAAGCTACCTCCTTTTGGTGCCCATACATGTGTAAATATATTTATATATCCTAGAGTCCTAAATCCTGTAATAATTGTATAATCCACTGTGGGCCCAATCACCGACGCGTTTCGCAACTATGTGCTTCCTCATGGAGGTTGGAGGTATTCTAAAACATTGCATCAAAATAAGTTTAAGTATAATGATCTCAAAGACCAAATGCTTAATGAAAATAACAAATAATAACAGTACAAAACCCACTTCATGCTCACAAAGATGGCTGGATCCTTGGTCCCACAAACTATCTCGCAATCACCAAGCAGGTGAATCGGTGGGAGGTGACCTGGGATAAACAGGAATGAGGAAATGAAAAAAGGGTAATAAATTCCAGGTATTCAAAAAGATTTGTTAAGAGGTAGATTTGTGCAAAGATACAGAGATATGAAATATCTGTTATTACGGTAGAAGCAGCTATTGGTCCATATATACTGGCAGAGGACAACTGGATCCCGTAAAATAAATCTAAATGTAGGGCATTACCAATATTAAATAATGGCTTCAGGTAAATATACTCAGAGCCTTGAGGAGCACCTCCAAAACGGTTAATTTAATTCCAATATTCTAAATAACGTTCCAAATCCTCATCCTCATCATTAGTAAAAACGGACAATCCATATAGTTAAAACTAGTTTTACCTATTGCAAAAAATCCCATCGTCAGTATTGTTCAGGATCAGCAGTCCATAAAATGGCTCCATGGTAAGCCACTTATATATCCCCGGGACGCCATTGTGCATGCCCACAGTTTGTGTCATGACGTCAATGGCTGCGTCAGACTGGTAGATAACGGATGCGCATATTCGGGGTCAAACAGGTGCATGTGCATATTCGCCGCAAGCAAACGTGCAGATCAAACCTCCTAGAGCAGTGGTGGCGAACCTTGGCACTCCATCTGTTTTGGAACTACAAGTCCCATGATGCATTGCAAGGCTCTGACAGCCACAGACAACTCCCTGAGGCAGATGCATGTTGGGATTTGTAGTTTTGGCACAGCTGGAGTGCCAAGGTTCGCCATCACTGTCCAAGAGGATCCAGCCTGGCGACCTCCCACCAGTAGATGGAACTAGACACAGCGTGTGGGACCTCGGAGCCATATAGCAAATCATATAGGAAAAACTCAACATTCATCATAAAGTACAAAAATATTTAAAAATACAAGTAACTTCACATAAACATACAATTGTTTGGTCAGTAATAAATACCTTTGGGATATATCTGACACAAAGCTATATATCCCAAAGGGTTGTATCATGCCAATTACATTTTAAATGTAATCAAGTCTTCAAATTATCTTTATGTATTAAAATATATTTTTATACAAAACCATGTATGGTTTGGACACTTTTAAAGCCCCGCTTTTTCACTATCTTTTTTGCGTACATTTCTACTTGTGGGGTGTGGTGCCTATCCCTAATGGTTCAATCTTGATGATTTAAACCAATAAACAAGAGAAAATTTGTTTTTTTGTACTCACCGTAAAATCCTTTTCTCTGCGTTCATTTAAGGAGCTTCTCCTTACTGTATGCTACTTACTGGAGACTTGATCAGCAGATGAGGGTTGGCCACCAGCAGGGCCACGCCTAGGCTATCTTTTGTTGTGTGCCTAGTGTCGTCCTCCTGCTGGTGGCGCAATACCCCCTGTGGTTTAAAATCTACGATCTACTTCACTGTGTCCTTCAATGAACGCAGAGAAAAGGATTTTACAGTGCGTACAACAATCCTATTTTTGACACTACGAGTTTCTCAATAGTATTGTGTGTATTTTGCTAACAAGTATTTTCTATGTTTATACCAGGAACACTTGAAGGATCCAGCTGAACGATTTGGCTTCCTTTCACTGTTATGGACATATTGCTACAACCTCACGTGGTCTCTAGGTTGCACGGTGAATGCAGTCCTACAAACTCAAGCACTTTACATTGGTCGGAGCTTACTTGCTTATGAGGCTACAGAAAAGGAAAAACATGTTAAGCTGATCTCCTCTCCAGGTAAGTCATGTATGTGTACTGGAGTACACAGCATGTACTCTATGCTAGGGTGGGCAACCTCAGCACTCCAGCAGTTGTGGAACTAAAAGTCCCATTAACGATGAGCGACCCCAAGATGTAACAACTGTGTTTTTTAAAATTTCATTTTCTTTGTTAAAAAGGTTATACCCCGTGTGGGGGTGGCCGAAAAACTGAATCTAGTTTGTTTGAAAAAAAAAAAGCCCCATTAGGCATTACAAGACTGAGAGCCACAGGCATGACTCCTAGAGGCATAATCGAATTTGTAGTTTCGCCACAGCAGGAGTGGCCAGGTTGCTTACCCCTGCTCTAAGCAGTTTTTATACAAATACTAAATTAGTAATTGTTACTCAAGTTTAATTGTAATGCCTTGAGTGAATAAAAGTAATTGCAAAAAAATTGCTTTTGTTAATTGGGAGACACATACGATCACTGGGTTTACCTGGAGGTTGGAAGGCTTTGCCCATCATACAGGAAATATCTACTGAACAGCCAGGCTTGGTTTTTAGCTTAGTATCCTAAGGCTCCATTCACATATAGTGTTTGCGTTAACCGCGCGGAAGACCGCATGGCATGAAAATGCTAAAATCCTTACATATGCACGGATTCTGCTTCTTTGTCGCTATTACTATAGCCGCGAACGTGCTGAATCCGCCCCTAAAATCCTGCTTGGACTATTTTGCGGGACGCGCAAGTATCACCCTAACCGTCCCCTCCGCTCATCCATTGACCTCCTGCTTTCCATCTCCCTTGTCCACTCCTCCCATACTCGCCTCCAGGACTTCTCAAGAGTCTCTCCCATCCTCCGGAACTCTTTACCCCAACCTGTCCGTCTATCTCCCACCTTGACTGCCTTTAGGCGTTCCCTAAAGACTCATCTCTTCAGGGAAGCCTATCCCCCCTCGACCTAACCACTGAACCTTCACATTCTCAAATAATTAATTCCCACAGCTACCTCCATGTATCATTTCCCCCTCCTCTTTTAGATTGTAAGCCCTCACTGGCAGGGCCCTCCTTACCATCTTGTCTTGAATTGTATTGTAACTGTAATGTCTTCCTTATATTGTAAAGCGCTGTGCAAACTGTTGGCGCTATATAAATACTATGTAATAATAATAATTAAAATGCATTGTTTTTTTATGTTTAGAGCGGTTCCGCGTGCATTCGTATGGCTGAATACATGTGGAAACTGTGAGCCTAAAGATGTTTTTCTTAACCGCTTCCGGGCCGCAATTCGTCTATATACGGCGGCCTGCAGAAGTAGATAAAACAAGAACGCTGCTACTGCAGCCGTGTTCTTGGTGTAATTTTTAACAGCCGGTGATGGCTGTTAATGTACAAGCGATCTGGAGTCTATACAGCTGCCGGACTGTTTGTACCGAGCAGCGATGTAAAAATCCCCCACCGGGGCCGCCATCTGCTTCCCCAGGCTCCCCTGTCCCCGTGCGGCGCCTGGTAACAGCTCTTGCCTCTGATCTCTTCTCTGATCACTGGACGCTTACATGACTTCCGGTGTCACTATTTACATTCTCCGGCTCTTAGAGCCTTGAGAAGAAGCTGGGGAAGCAGATCTCTGCTTGCTCTTCTCCTTCAGGTCCCTAGGTGGCAATAGTGGTCTGAAAGACCCCTGAAGTCTCCATAAAGAACATGTGCCACACCCTATCTGCTATTACATAGGGAGCTTGTTAGCCCTCTATGTCATAGCAATAAGGTTAGTGTAAAAAAAAAAAGTGTTTAAAAATTAAAAAAATGAAAGTAACATATAAGAAAAATAAAAAATGTAAAGTCCCCCCCTCCCCCCCATGTGCACACACATAAACACGCATTGGTGCGCCTACATGCGAAAACCACAATTACGCTACACATGTTGCATATCGCCACGAACGTCGGAGTGAGAGCAATAATTCTAGCTCCATTAATCACTGTTGGCACTAAACTGGGAAATTTGGGGTATTGAACTTTTGTGCGGCTTCACGGGCGAACGCAATTTTAAGGCTTGACATGTTTGGTATCTATTTACCCGACGTGACCCTGTCTTTTTTATATTTTACCAAAAAATTGGGTATTATATTATGTTTCTGTGCACTACATTTTGATTTAGTTTATTTTATCCTAAAAATACTGGTTTGATAAACATTTGAGCAAATACTGTGCAACCTAAAAAATTTAAACTAGCATTTTTTTTAATTCTACAGGGCCTCTGCTTTAGAAAATATATAATTGGGGATTTTAAGCTGTTTTCTAGCCAAAAATTTATATTTTATCATGTATGTGCAAATAGTAAGACATTGCTCTGGACAGCAAGTGGTTAGCTGCTGTGCTTCCAAGATTGAAATATGATGATTGCTATTCTGATGCTTCTGACAGTAGAACAGACTCCCAGATTGTGCTCCTTGGACTGGACACAAGGCTCCCAGACTTGGACTTCAGCCTCTATTTCTATTGCTACCTTTGATGAATAGGCTTGATGCTGGGGAACCTGCTTTATCCCTACCTTCTTTAAATCAGCAGCTACCTTGAGCTAAGGATTGTTTGAGGTGAATTTTTACATTTGCAGGGAGATTTCTGAATGCAATAATCACTTTACCTATGCTGTCTTGTGACCTCCTCTCCAGTGCAGAGCACTCTTTTTAAGTGCAATTTTTGCTTTACAAGCAAGATTATGATGCAGAAGGGCTCTGAGACACTACTGGAAGCCTCACCTTCAGCAGTTGAACCTTTAGCCTGGCAGCCTAAGGCACATTTAACCCCTTCATGACTGAGGCCTTTTTTTTTCATTTTTGCACCCATGTTATATTCCACATTTTAGGCCTGAAAATTACTTCAAACCCCCCAACATATATTTTCTGAATGCCAAGACCCTATAGAATAAAATGGTGGTAGCTGCAAATTTTTATGTTGCGCAATATTAACGCAACTGCTTATTAAACCCCAACATTTAGTGAAAAATTTAATTAAATGCCCCAAAACACAACAAAATACCAATTTTTTTAATGAAATATATAAGATGAGGTTACAACGAGTGAAACAATACCCAACATGCCCAGGTTACAAATTGCGTGCGTCCGTGAAACGGCGAAAGACTGCAGTACCCCAAAAAGTCCATAGAAGACGCTTTAAAAGCCCCCACCGGTCATCAATTTAGGGAGACCCCAAAATACTGGCCCTAGAATTATTGCTCTCACTACGGCATGCGCTGCGATACCCAACATGTGTAGCGCGTTCGTCGTTTTCATACGTAGGCGCACCCCACGCGTGTTTACGTAGCGACTTTTTTTTACTTTACTTTGACTGCTATCACATAGGGGGGCTTACAAGCCCCCCCATGTGATAGCAGATGGTGGTGACAGGTACTCTTTAAGGTGATGCTGGGGGTCCAAAAGACCCCCAGTGTCACCTTTTACACTGGAAATAAGCTATTGAAGTGCAGATCGCACAAAAATGGCTTATAGCTGGGCTGCAGGAGCCCAGAACTGACAGCCCAGGGACCGGAAGTGATGCAATCTGCATCGCTCCCGGTCCCATAGAACGGGGAGGTGATCGATGAACGGAAGTTCGACGACCACCCCAGCTCCCCACGGACACCAAGGAAGCCGGTCCCGGGCCCGTAGGAGGGGCAACGGAGCCCGGGAAGCACGGCGGCGGTGTCTGGCGGGGGGTGGGGGTTGGCCCCTTCTACGGGACACAGAAGCGATCTGGCGACAAGTCGGCTTTACAAGTTTAAACAGAGCTTTTGCCGCCGGGAGTCTGATTAAACAGCCCTGATGCTGGCGACGTACACCGTACGTCGTCAGTCACGAAGGGGTTAAAGGGCTTGGAGGATGCTACTTTTCTACTTAAGTGAACTGGTAGCCTGCGGCCCACATTCGGCTGACAAGCTAGCCTACGCAGTCAGATGCAGACCTCATAGCTGCTCCTGGTGGTGCTGGCACTCAGTAGCTCATTTCTGATGGCACTCTGACAGACTTCATTGAGTGCCAGCCGAAAGAAAGGATTAGGAATATCTGCACCAGCCAAAGGTGCAGACCTTACTAGTTAACCACTAGGGAATATGCAGGTGACGGGGCTCTTATTTTCTGTGTATGTGCAGGGAAAGGGGGGGGCTATTATTGCATTAGTTTGTGTGTGTATTAGGCCCCATGCACACCTCTAAGCTTAGGTGTGATTAGGGATTGTTGTTCCTCAGCAAAGTTACACTGAGCGGTCTTTTTTTGTTTGTTTAATATGTTTTTATTGCACTTAAATTCAATATAATTTACATAATACATTTTATAGAAAAAAAAATATATATAAGGGAAAAAAAAGACCCAGTGGGATAACATATCTATCCCTCACATTTACTCTTACCATCCAACTCTACTTCCACTTTTCACCATCCTAAGACCCTTTCTTTCAGACCCGCCTCTGGAGGAATAATAGATGGACAGGCTCTATACACCTCCTGTGCCAATTCTCCCCTCAACCTGAATCCTTATCACCCTTTCTCCACCTCCCTCCCCACCCCATTTCCTGACTTCACCTCCCTACTCTCTAGTGACTTTCCTCATGTGAAAAAAAACAAAAACCCCGTGGTCAATATTCCAATTACTGAACTACTCTCCTATACTTCTAAACTGTTCTCCCTAACTATATATTGTGCTCCTATTCTATATCATCACTCCATACCATTCTACTACTCATACAGGTCAAGATCTAACTTTATTATATTAAATATCTATCCAGAAGTCCTATCTTTACCTTAGGCCATATATTATTACCCGTTTGTGGATTCATATTTACCTCTTTTCTGTACCCCTTTTCGCTACTCTTTCCTTCCCCCAGCGCCTTCATAAATTGCTCTGTCCGCGTATATGTTTCCCATTTTCCCCAGGTCTTATGGAAACTCTCCTTTTTATCTAAGTCCTTTGCACTTAATTCTTCCATATATCTTATTTCTTCCATTGTGCTAGCCCAGTTCTCTAAAGTAGGTAGGATCGTTGATTTCCATTTCCGCGATATACAAACTCTAGCTGCAACCAGTACAAATCGTAGGATATCGTTTTTTATCTTTTTTAGAGATCCAGTTATCAATGACAATAAGGCCATTGAAGGGTCTTTTTCAACATTTTGTTCCTCTATGGCATTATATATTCTAAATACAGATTCCCAGAACGGTTGCAGTCTAGGACAACTCCACCAGATATGCAAATACGTCTCCTCTTCTAGAGTGCATCTCCAACATCTGTCAGTTAAATCTGGATTTATATGTTTAATACCTTCTGGACACCTGTACCATCTAGATATTATTTTATAGTTCTTTTCTTGATGAAAAGAGGATATAATAGAGCTATGTGTCATATTAAATATTCTTCCCCACTCTTATCTGTTATCTCTCTACGCATATCCTGTTCCCATCTTTTCATATACTTAGTATGTCCTTTGTCTTCCTCGACCCTCAACATACCATACACCGCCGACAGAGTGTGGGCAACAGGTGTTTCTGATATACACAATTTCTAAAATGGGGTGAATGTCCTATTAAGAGTTTTTTGTATGTCCTAAGATGTCTAATAGCTGTACTGCTTCCATCCATAACTTCCCATTTGTTTGTCTCTCTGGTCTTAGTTACACTTTCAATTCTTCTCTACCTGGTTCTAATACTTGCCACACCTGTATATGTGGAGTATTCGCCGCACTCAACAGTGTGACTGTTTGCATACCTGGCTGGAATTGTGGGTTGCCCAAAATGGGAGTCAAGGGTCCAGGCCTAGATGAAAGATTATATTTAGTGGAATATCTATCCCATATTCGTAGCACCGATTGTACTAAAAAAGGGCTAGGTTGACATATGACACTGACAACCAGGGGAGGTTCCTCAAGTATACTGGGGAAATGGCCGCTTCCAATTTTACTACCCCCTGAGCGGACTTGAGCCCTCAGTCTCCTGGTAGGAATTTCTCTTTAAGATTTCCCGGAATTCGATCGTGCTGTCAGCTTCAGGGCCGGTTCACACCACAAACTCTGCGTTGCAGTGCGTTCAGCCTCTGGAGCGCACTAGAATGCAAGACGGACGGCTCCCTGCGGGCAGAGGCGGAAGGGGGCATTGCGCGGCATTGAAGTCAATGGCACCGCACCCATGCCCCCCGCCGGCACCCTGAAACACAGGTCTGCGTCCCGGTCCAGTATGATCTGCAAACATACTGCAAGCACTATTTTTGCACATCGCACTGGACTGGAATGCAAGCACTAATGTACCTGCCTTCTGGGTGGGGGCGTGGCTGCTGTGCCATTGACTTCAATGCACCGCCACGCCCTTGGTACATTGAGATAAAGTACAAGGCAGGGTGCTGCAATGCTGAGTAGGTAGCATGGGATTGCCCAGAGTGTGGAGTCTAAGGGTCAGCTGGTGTTCACCAGAGCTCCTGATGGAGATGGACTTGACTGCGTTCTGACCCCAGGTCACGACCCCCAGATCCCCCCAATCCACAAAGTTGGGAGCATGAAATTGTCCAAAATGTGCATCTCAAAACTGATGACCTGTAGGGGCTTTTAAAGCGTTGTCTATGGACTTTTTGGGGTACTGCATTTTGTTTGCAGTTTCACGGACGCACACAGTTTTTAACCTGAGCATGTACTCATTATATTCTCATCTTTTTTTATTGAACAAAAAAAAAATGGTTTTATATATTGTTTAATGACAATCAGCATGGGTTCAGGAAAGATCGTTCCTGCCTAACTAACTTGCTAACTACAATCCTAGAACGAGATCCTAATAGGTTGGACTTGATGGACTAATGTCTTTATTCAACCTCAAATACTATGTAACTGTTTTGGGACACTAAATTTAACTTAAGTGCATTTTTCACAAAATGTTGGGGTTTAATAATAAGTTGCACTAATGTCGTGCAAAAAATTTGCACTGCCACATTTTATTCTTTAGGGTCTTGGCCTAAAATGTGGATTATAACATGTAAACAAAAAATGAAAAAAGGCCTTTGTCCTTAAGGCGTTAACAGTTTTTGCTGTTGAGTTGTAGTGCAAAACTTTGAAAGACGTTGACCTTTAGAGGTGATTCATGCGCTTTTCCTGCTGTATTGATTACTGGTAGCAAACTCTTCCAGTAGTGAAAACAGTAGCTGCAATCTCTATATGCTGCACTGGGAAGATTACGATTTGTTTGTGATATGAAATCTGGTCAGGGTTGATCACTGACATCCCGGCTCTATGTACTAAGCATTTGCAGGAAACCAGATGCAACTTCAAATGATGGCAGAATCCATAAGCCAAAGAAGTGCAAGCCGTGCATATATTACTGTATGCTATTTTAGGGTACCAGGTCAGAGCACAGCCTTATCGTACTTGGTTTCACAACAGCTTAACTTCATATCGCAATTACACCCATAGCTTTGTAGGGTCATCCTCTTACATACTCCCAGTACCAGCCCTCATTATTTTCACATGCATTCACAAGTTCTTGTCCCCTTATTTTGCTTCAGATAGCGCTGCTGCTAACTTGAAGTGCCACTGGGCTACTGCTGCGGATGTATATTTCAATCTACAGTCAGCCGTTTAACAAATGGCTGTTTACTGCCCTCTGCTCAGTAAATCTACTGTCAAAAAAATGTCGGTGCCTGAACAACACAACTAGCTGGTACATCAGGCACCTCCCCAGTAACCAGCCATGCCTTGTTGCTCTGGTTGTAGCCCCAGTGAATTATTTATTGGGTTTTGTAACTAGAATTTCTAATGATATTATTAAACCGTATTGACTTAATTGTTCCACGTAAAACAGAACATGATTTGTAACTTGACGATTGGTTGGCAGGAGTGTCTGCCATGGTCACTAATGTTTTTTTTAGAATGAAAGCTACTGCAGCTCCCATCTTTGCAAGTTTGCACTTTATAGGAACTTATTGTCTTGGCACATGCCTCATTACTCTGAACTGCATTGCAGAAGAGGCTGCAAATCAAAAAAACTTCCTTCATGGGTTGATGAAATCTTGGAGCCACCAAAAATGTATTAGTTTTGTGGTGTTATCTTGTTATTACTTTAGTTAATGTCATAGATGGCACTGTGTTTTGGGTGTTTTCAGTGTTTCAATGGTATTCATTTTGTGTTTGTCCCTTGCGCAGTGTTGGCATCCTTGCTGATCAATTTGACTAGTCCAGTGAAAGAGGTACGCAAAGGTGCCATTGCCTGTTTAAATGTACTTAGGATGGTAAAGGATTCTCCACTGTCCCCAGTCATACAGGCTGTGATGGAAAGAACTGAAGAGATTGTTGCAGACTCTGCCTATGTATCACAGGTAATTATCATGGTTTTATTTGCTTCATATTTAACAAATTCCTTTACTTTCTGCATTTTAAAATAGAATTGGGAAATCTGTATTGTTATTGTTTCTATTTACTTTACAGATTCTAGGTAACCTTTTTAAGAATTTGCATACGTCATGCTCTTCTAAGGCTGCACTTAAACTCTCAGATGCTTTAGATCAACTCTTGAATCTGCTTCAAACAAGCAGCTGCCCGTCATATGTTGGCAAAGTCTTGCTCATGGTCCTACGTGATGTAAATGGTGAGGTGAGTATTGATGTTAAAAGGAAAATATTGAGAACTCAGAGAAGCTATTTTTTTGTTTTTTTGGGTTTTCTTTTATTGTTTTTTTTGTAATATTGGGTACAGGAAAGAGAAGTGTGTCGGTCTGACAAGAATACTAAACTTCAGAAAGGCAAACTTTGATAATATGCGCCAGCTAGTATGCGTCACCAAATGGGACAACTTATTTCTAACACTGAACACTGACTAGAAGTGGGATTGTTTTAGGAACACATTACATAACTCTATTACCAAGTGCATACCATTGGGTAGCAAAAATAAAAGATCAATAACTTAGCCTGCATGGCTAAATAAAACAGTAAAACACATCAAAGACAAGAGCATGGCATTTAAAAAATATATGATGGAGGGGACGGCATTGTCATTCTGGAACTACAAGGTAAGTAATAAAAGATGTAAACATGAAATTTGGGCAGCAAAAATAGAGTGCGAAAAGCATATCGCCACAGTCAGTAAGATGAACCCCAAAAAATTCTACCAATATATAAACCGTAAAAAGGTAAGAAAAGAGCAGATACGGGAGATGAATCACAAACGACGGAGCGGGCCGAGGTTTTGCATTCTTTTTTCTCCTTAGTATACAATTGGGAAAAAGACAGGTTTAATGTAGATAAGAATGCAAGTAGCTCAAGGGCAAAATATACCACAGTGGTTGACTAGCTGGGGGTTCAACAAAGACTTGAAAAACGTAATGCGAATAAGGCGTTAGGACCAGATAACCTGTACCCCAAGGTACTTAAAGAACTCAGCCAGGACCGTTATTCCTCATTTTCAAGGATTCGTTAATGACTGGCAGGGTACCAAGTGACTGGCGGAAAACTATGGTAGTACCGATATTCAAAAAAGGGTCAAGATGCCAACCTGGGAACTACAGACCAGTCAGTCGAACATCAATAGTATGAAAACTGTTAGAGGGAATGATAAAGGACTAAGAGTTTGTTCATAAAAATGGTATAATAAATATAATAAGCAGCATGGATTAAGGCTGGGTTCACACCTAGGCGTACCGAATATGCGCGTTTCGTGCTGTGCGTTTTTAACGGGTTTCGCGGTAAAAAAAAAACCCTGCTCGACAAACGCACGTTTCAGAGGGCTATCCGGCTGTATCCTAATGGATACGCACGGCAAATACGCCCCAAATAAGCTCCTGTACTTCTTTGGGCGTTTTGCAGCGCGTTCCTACACGCTGTAAAACGCCCAGGTGGAAACCATGCCCATAGGCAATCATTGGTTTTCACATGTTGAGCGTTTTATAGCGCATAGGAACGCGCTGTAAAACGCCCAGGTGTGAACCAGGCCTTAGGAAGGACCGTTCTTGTCAGACCAACCTACTAACATTCTACGTAGAGGTGAGTAGAGATCTGGATGGAGGGAGGCCGGTGGATGTGGTATATCTGGATTTTTCTAAAGCATTTGACAAACGCTTAATACACAAGCTGTGGTCTATGGGCATAGATTGTGACGGACCCCCGTACTCAGGATGAGTATGTCCGCCGCTGTCTTCTTCCTTGCTGAGGAGATATTGGAACCCGCTGATCTGTAGCTCCCAGTTTCCCCAGTCACTAGCCAAGGCTCGAGTGTAGGGAAAACAAACTCTGATTTATTGAGCAACTGCACAAACTTATATACAGCAAGTGATGAAATCAGAATATAATCCCATCACATCCCCCCTCCCCTCCCAGACCATCGGTCTGCTCAACACCACAGGTGTCCACCTGCTAACGAACTCCAGACAGCCATAGCAGGAGCCTGGCCAGAATGTCATTGTTCTGAGCTCCCTCAGAGAACAATGGGAGATAACGGGGGATGGTGCTGATAGTCTTTCCATAACCAGGTCACACAGCATAACGCACTCAAACATAACTCAACACCAATACACATTTAACTTATAAACTGATCACCATGTCGTCACATAGATTAAATGTGTACATGGGTAGGGAACTGGCTACGTGTCCAGAGAGTAACAATAAATGGCTCTTTTTCAGATTGGTCTAGGGAGCTTAGACATTTTAACACTACAGGAGGACTTAGATAAAATAGGGGAGTGGGCAACTATATGGCAGATGAGGTTTAATGTTGATAAATGCAAAGTAGTGCACTTTGGGGTTAAAAATAGGCAAGCGGATTACACAATAATGGGAACTCCACTAGTGAGGTCAGAAATGGAAAAAGATCTGGGGGTCAAAGTAGACCACAGATTGAACAATAGCTTGCAATGCCAGGCTATAGCAAACAAAGCGAGCAGAGTACTGTCTTGTATTAAAAAGGGAATGTATTGTAGAGACAAAGCTATAATTTTGCCACTTTTATAGATCACTAGTTCGGTCTCATCTGGAGTCTGCGGTGCAGTTTTGGTCAGCAATCCACTGAAAGGATGTCCTTGAGCTGGAAAGAGTCCAGAGAAAGGCAACTAAACTAATTAAGGGAATGGAGGACCAAAGCTATGAGGCAAGGTTACTAAATTTAAACATGTTCACACTAGAAGTGAGGAGACATGATTTTGATTTACAAGATGTTCAATGGTGATCGCAACATCAGCAATAAACGTTTTACAGTAAGCTCCATAACAAAGACTGGAGGCCACCATCTAAAATTGGTGGAGAAAAGATTTAACCACAAGGGGCGTAGGGGATTCTTCTCAGTTAGAGCGATTAAAGTCTGGAACTTGCTGCCACAAGCAGTGGTATCAACAGAGTATTGAATCATTCAAAAAGCATTTAGACAACCTCCTCAGAGACCGTAACATACAGGGGTACAGGTACCCTTAAAAACAAGATCACACGGGGACTCGTATACACGCATACACATGCACAATCACATACAGGCACGCAATAGGTTGAACTTGATGGACCTGTGTCTTTGTATTCAACCTCAAAAACTATGTTACTATGGTTTTTTAGGAATGCACTGAAATTTCGGGCACTAAAACATTTTGGCCGAAAATGGTACTTCGGAAAAAAATGTCGAAAGTACCGTCTTTCGGCCGAAATTGTGGTGCATCTCTTGTTTCTCTCCCCTCTGCTCGGCGCTGCTCTGTGACACAGAGCAGCGCCCAGCAGGGAAGAGCGAAATTGTCGGGGGAAGCGGTGCGGGGAGGGCTCCTCCTGCACCGCCTCCTGTGATAGATAAGGATGGAGAGCAGTGTGTCAACGCTGTCACAGGAGGCCGAGCTCTTTTTTTAAATTGGGTTTTGACCTGACAATTTTTATTTGTTTCGGTCAGAAGATTTTATTTCGGTGCACCTCCTAGTTTTTTTTTTTTTTTTTTAACAAGTAAAGATACACTGATCATATATCGTAAAAAGGTACTTGCAGCAACACATGAGTATTTATAAAATATGTAAAGTGAAACCTAATTATCTTGGTTATTTAACACAGCAGTGTTCAATAACCTAGATATTAAAGGAGAACTATCGGGTCAGTGTTTTTCCCCATAGTTCTCCTTAGGGTAACGGGAGGACACAAACTAGCGTCCTCCCGTCACCCTAAGCTCAGTATACCGCGAGCTACAGCTCGCAGTATACTGAGCCGCCCAGCTGCGGGAGTGACAGCTGGCTCTGCCTATCTAGAGGCAGAGCCAGCTGTACCCGCCCCCTCCCCCGTCAGTTCCGCCAGTCAGCGCTGGCAGATCGGAGCGGGCAGAGGGGAATCCAGCCCCTCCCCCTGTCACGGCAGAGAGCCGTGACAGGATCGAGAGGTGAGCGAACCTAGTATGTGTTCGCTCACCTCCCGATCTACTGAGCCGATCTGTGACAGTCTCATTGTCACAGGTCGGCTAGAAATCACTAGGTCGGAAATCACTCATCTCATAGTTCTCCTTTAAATGTCTGACACTGTCCTGCTAGTGAACGGGTATCTAGATTAAAAAGCTGTCATTAAGTGAGGGAACTGATTTTGCCACAAATTTCTAAAATATCAAGTGCTCTAAAAATATTTTTTTTAATGCTGACTGTAGTTGTCAATGAAAATATGTATAGCTAATTTTTGCCTTTTTTTTTAGTTTTGGATAAAATCACCTTTTTTTTTTGCAAGCTATTTTCCCCAAGGTAAATTTACCGTCACTTCCTGTCCTCGAACTGCAACAGGAAGTGAGTGGATATCTGCAAAAAAGGTGAATTTCTCTTTTAAACAGTTGTCCCTGTAACCGAATTCCACATTGGAATGGTTTTCCTGAACTTCTTTTCTACGGACAATTGTAGAAGTTTAGCTTTCCTATCGCTTTCTGCTTCTATAACAATGACCAGCAGGACAAATAGGGAGGGTGAATCTACTGATAGGGGACAGCAATAAAACCCTGACGGGTTATAATCATTCCTAATTTATCCAAAGCTATAAAGACCGTTTTGGTTACATGTACACTTAAAGTTGGATCATCAATCTTTGTGTTGACACAGTCATGGTTCTTTGCAGTAATATTCTTCGGCTTTGTTTTTCTTCTTCATTGTAGGCTGTTCTCATTCGACTTTTGCCAGTTTTGGAGAGATTATTGGAGAAAGTTACACATGCTCCCATTCAGGATCGTATGGACCAGATACTTTTGCTTCAGCTCATCCTGGGAAAATTTAATAAGAATTCTGCTGCCCTCTTGTCCAAGAACCAACAGTGTCTAGATATTTTTGTGAAAGTTTTGAAGACTCCTCAGATCATTCACGTTGGGATACCCTCCTGCCAAATTGTTGCACTGGGACAAGTATGCTTAGTGTGCTTCTTGATGCTAGTCTAAAAACCCATGTCATAATAACCAGGGTTTGGTTAACCTAGATGCATGGTCTATGTGTTGTGTTCAGTTTATTCAGTGCAAGTCCATTTATCAGTCAATGCTATGTTAACTTTTTTTTTTTTTGTAGATTAATAAAGTTTTCTATGATGCTATAGATGATGGATGTGTTCAGCAGAAGCTGCTTGGTGTCATGTTTGACTTACTTGTAGACAGTGAAAACACTGCATGTTCCCAAGCTGTAACCTGTGCTTTTAAATCAGTAAGTCTCAATTTTCATGTTTGTTTTACATTGTATCAAATCTGCACCCTTTGTTTTGTGCTTCTCTTTGTCTTTATAACTTAAAGAAAAGTTAAATATTTCTAACTATATAGAATACTTAAAGCAATCTGACTTATCTATTCTCCAGTAATTCAGTATAATGCAGGACCAAGCATATCTGTCTGCTCCTGCTTCAAGCTGTTTTTTGTTTTAATTGGTAAATGCATATAACACATCTTTTAAATGTAATACAAATATTTTATATTTCTGTGTTTGTTTTTTTTTTACATTTTAATACTTAATTAGTAGATCTAAGTAAATGTAATGATACAAACCTACTGTTGGATTGATTTTTGAAGTCCACATTTTTTAAAAATGTTTTCCTTGTAGATCTCTATAAATGCTGGACATATCAGTGAAGAACTTGAACCTCCTGGAAGAGACAAATGCATGTCAACTGTGCGCCAAACAAGGAGTAAAATGCAGACTCTTCAAAAGTACAGTGCAATTAACTATTCTAACAATTATAGTGGTAGTTCTGTGTTATATTACTAATAAAAACAAGTGTCAGAGAGTGACCTAACTATTACTTAGCGATGACGGCATATGGACATACAGATAAATCCACCAAGAGCATACTCTAACAAAAAGGAAGAAAAAAAGAAAGGGATTCACAGACCACCTCCTATTAATGCAAGTTCAGTATACAAAAGTGTGCGATATAAACATCCTATTGAAAAAACTCCCATAGTGAAAAATGCTAAAAACAATGACATAGTCCATGTTTTTGTGTTTGCAGACGATACTAAAATTGGGAGGGTAATAGACTCTGGCTTAGACATTATAACATTACAGGAGGACCTGAATAAAATAGGCGAGTGGGCAACTATATGGCAGATGAGGTTTAATGTTGAAAAATGTAAAGTAATGCATTTTGGGGTTAAAGACGGGCAAGCAGAATACATATTATTGGATTAATGGGTACTCCACTAGGGAAGTCAGAAATGAAAAAAGATTTGGGGTTCATAGTAGACTACAGATTGAATAATAGCTTGCAATGCCAGTCTGCGGCAAATAAAGCTAGAGTACTGACATGCATTAAAAAGGGAATGTTCTGTAGAGATGAAGCAATAATTTTGCCACTTTATAGATCACTGGTTCGGCCTCATCTTGTGTATGCGGTTCACTTTTGGTCACGAGTCCACAGAAAAGATGTCCTTGAACTAGAGAGAGTTCAGAGAAGGGCAACTAAACTAAATAAGGGGCTGGAGGACCAAAGACACTGTTGCTAAATTTAAACTTGTTCATGCTTGAAGTGAGGCGATTTAAGAGGGGACATGATTTTGATGTTCAAAATGTTTAGTGGTAATGGCAACATCGGCAATAAACTTTTTACAGTAAACTCCATAACAAAGACTAGAGGCCACCACCTAATTGGTGGAGAAAAGATTAAACCACAAAGGGCGTAGGGGATTCTTTTCAGAGCGCTTACATTTTGAAACTCGTTGCCAGAAGCAGTGGTATCAGCAGAGAGTATTGAATCATTCAAAAAGCATTTAGATAGTTACATATATAGTTACATAGTTAGGTTGAAAAAAAGACACAAGTCCATCGAGTTCAACCTATAGAGATATGGAGGAAGAAAAGCCTAAACAGAACGCTATGCCCCCGGGTACCCCCTGTTGATCCAGAGGAAGGCAAAAAAACCCCCTATAAAGCATGGTTCAAGATACCTTCCTCAGAGACCATAACCTACAGGGGTACAGGTACTCTTAAAAACTAGACCACACAGGGACTTGTGTACACACATGCACACACACATGCACACACACATGCACACACACATGCACACACACATGCACACACACATGCACACACACATGCACACACACATGCACACACACATGCACACACACATGCACACACACATGCACACACACATGCACACACACATGCACACACACACATGCACACACACACACACATGCACAATCACACACAGACACAAAGGTTGAACTCGATAGACCTGTGTCTTTATTCAACCTCAAATAATATCTAACTTTGTCAGAGAGCCAGAGATGTTCCTGCAAACTTGAAAATCTTGCAAGAGTATACTGTATGGCTGGGAGCGCAGCACCACACAAGTGAGAGCTTGTGAAGGACTCTAACCTTTATAATATACAGCAGGCTCAAACACTTGTTGAGATACACTGAAGTGCAATGCTCATGATGTGCAGCTTATATGTAGTCTCTGATTTAAACATTGTATTCCACCATCCTATTCCTGAAGCCAAATCATCCACTGCACAAACTCACAAGTCTGAAGTGGGCACTCTTCAATCATGCTGCCAAGTTATAAATGGCTCAGGCTGCACTCGCATCAAAGTGCATGTTCAGTTCAGCAAACGGCTTCACTGCACATTGGTGAAATCATGAAGCCTAGTGGGAGAGCGCAGGGTTGAAGGTGGCAGAGCGCAGGGTTGGTCCACCAAGTACATTTTGAAATCTGTAGAAATATGATTTTTATGTCATTCTTTTATCTTGAAGCATAGGGTGGAAGAAGTTGAAAAGAGAAAATGGATTCTGTTCTTGCATAAAATTCAAAAATGTGTTTAATTTCAAAGTTACAAATGATTACAAGATATGGTATATCTTACAGCATGAGTCTATAAGATGCCTAAGAAACCTGTCTTTAGTTTGTAAGTAAAAAATAGCCCTTAACACGTGTCTCTGTGTCTTCTGAGAGTCAATGTGGGTTTCTGTGTGTCCTTTTGAAGGACCATCCCCCATCCTTCTATCCATGTTACTTTAAAATAAACTATGAGACATTTACCTTGAAAGTCATTCACATTAGCATAAGGGAGTTCCATTTGCTTTGTCCTGACTAATGTATATTCTTTCAAATATTCCTTGCATCCTTCCACCCCATTTAAGAAATTTCTAACAGCTGTTTAAACTATACTTAGGGTCTGCCTGACGTGCTTACTGATTGATTACCATATGTTACTCAAAAATCAGTAATACAGTTAAACTGCATTTCCAAACTTGGATAGATTAAAATATAGAAAATCATTCATCATTTAGGTTTACGTACCTACATATTTCCGTATATGATTATTATGGTTTTGACAAAATCCAACAGCAGGTAATACCCTGCTTCACCCCTCTAGCCATCACCCCCTTGCCACCATACAAGGTATTCCTCTTGGGCAATTTCTGAGGTTACGAATCAAGAATTGACATAGATTTCAGCAAAAGGGTTATCTGCACAGGATGCTGAGGATGAGCAAATACAAGGCCCTGCATGAAATTGATGTAGGCCTTGTAAAAGGGAACTTCGAAGAATAGAGCCAATATTAGAACAACATTTACGCGTATCGTAATGCCATATGGGGCACTTTGGGATAAGGTGTACAATATGTTGCAGAGAATTTGGTATAGTCTTATGATAAATCCCCAGGTGGCTAACATATGAAAGCCAACTTAGTGTGATCTGAACGTACTCTAATAGAGAAACATGGTTGTTTAGAAATATCTCAGTAGGTATAAGTGTGGGAATTGTGGAATATGTCCTTATGTTGAGAAATCTAAAACGTTTACCAATGTTGATTGCTCACCGAGGTTCAACATTAGGACATTCAATCTCCTGCCTTACAAGAAGGGATTTATAAGATCAGTTGTTCTTGTGGAATGATGTATGTTGGCAAAACTAAGTGTGAACTTAGTTAGCAATGGCAAACATTTGGGAGATGTATCCACAAAGCCGACCAGCATTTTGAGCAGTTCCATAGTTCCAAATGATGTGGGTTAAAAGTGAATGAAATTTACCATTTAAAATGGTCTCTATGCCGTGGTGATTTTGATAGAGAATTATTGAAAAAGGACGCTGTATATATAGTTACTGTGAAGGACTGAACCGTCACTGGTGCTGTTGGAGGAGCCTGGGGGCTAGCCTCCTTCCTACTGACTATGGACCCAGAACTATGGAGACCCCCCTCGGACCTCTTGGGGTTACAATGAACCATTCTACCAGCTTTATGTGTGGAGGGTTGTACTATACATTTTCCCTGGCATTACATTGGGATGACCCTGTGTGTATTATAGGTACAGGCTGTGAATCCAGGAGCACTGAAGGGGGATAATTCTGGACATTGAACAGTTACAGTTTATTGGTCCCTTTGTTGTATTGTGTTGATGGGATTAGGATAGCTGATTCTAGGAGTAGCTGACTCCGGGTGTAGATGAGTAGATCATCCTATGATACACTCAGGAGATAATCCCATCACATGTGTCTCCTCCCTCCCTAGTCATTCATTAAGGCATCGGGGAGGGGATGTCTGTTTGCATGCTGTTTGATTGCGTTATGTGTTTAGACTTCTTGAACTGTATATATACTGAGCTGGTCTTCAATAAAGCAGATCCCTGTTGGAACTTACATACAGCCTGCCTGGTGTTTGTTCTGAGATATCACAACTGGATTCGAACGGCACATAGCTGTAGTTCGAATCCCGGATTATCGGACGATCGAAGAATCAGACGTTGCGGTCTGACATCTGATCCAATAGCAGCAGAGGAGTGGCGGGAGAGTGGAACCGAGTGAGCAGGAGCTTGTTACAGTTACATAGTTACAAAGTATTTTGGGTTGAATAAAGACATACTTCCAAGTCCAACCCATATAGGTCCACGCATCATCTCATTCTTAGGGATACTGGTATCCCTGGATATAGCACACCACCTCATCTATGCCCATAGCCCTCAGCCCTCAGCTGTAGATTTATCTCTTATAAACTATGACTCCAAAAGGTCTCAATATGAGATCATTTGGTCAAGCATTTCTGTAAATATTTACAGAATGCATCTAGTATGCATTGTAACTAAATGACTAGAAAGTTTGTTACTGGTGTAGTGAATTATGACACCACTATGGCAGATTGTGTTCAGTCATGCGTTTATCTTCTTTTGCCCCATTTTGTGTTTTTGATTAATTATCATATTTGGTCCAATGTCTGCTTTGATGTTCCACTCTGTTATTGCAAAACAAACAAAAAGGAGAGCGCCTTCTCTTCGTGAAGTAAAGTACAATCCTGGCCAAAAGTTTTGAGAATGACGCAAATATACATTTTTAGCAGTCTGCTGCTGCTGTGTTTTAAGATTTTCGTGTCAAATGTTACTATGGTATACCGAATTATAATTACAAGCATTTCCTAAGTGTCAAAGGCTTTTATTGACAATTACATTAAGTGTGTGCAAAGAATCAATATTTGCAGTGTTGATTCTTCTTATTCAAGACCTCTGCAATTCGCCCTGGCATGCTGCCAATCAACTTCTGGGCCACATCCTGACTGATGGCAGCCCATTCTTGCGTCATTAATGCTTGGCGTTTGTCAGAATTTGTTGGGTTTTTTTTTGTTCACCCGCCTCTTGAGGATTGACCAAGTTTTCAATGGGATTAAGGTCTGGGGAGTTTCCTAGCCATGGACCCAAATTTTCAATGTTTTATTCCCCGAGCCACTTATCACTTTTGCCTTGTGGCAAGGTGCTCCATCATGCTAGAAAAGGCATTGTTCGTCACCAAACTATTCTTGAATGGTTGGGAGAAGTTGCTCTTGGAGGATGTTTTTGTACCATTCTTCATGGCTGCGTTCTTAGGCAAAATTGTGAGTGAGCCCACTCCCTTGGCTGAGAAGCAACCCCACACATGAATGGTCTCAGGATGCTTTCCTGTACACAGGACTGATGGTAGCGCTCACCTTTTCTTCTCCGGACAAAGTATTTTCCGGATATCCCAAATAATTAGAAAGGGGATTCATCAGAGAAAATGACTTTACCCCAGTCCTCAGCAGTCCAATCCCTGTACCTTTTGCAGAATATCAGTCTGTCCCCGATGGTTTTCCTGGAGAGAAGTGGCTTATTTGCTGCCCTTCTTGACACAAGGCCATCCTCCAAAAGTCTTCGCCTCACTGTGCGTGCAGATGCACACTTGCCTGCTGCCATGCCCGAGCTAGTTCTGCACTGGTAGTGCCCCGATGCCGCAGCTGAATCAACTTTAGGAGACGGCCCTGGCGCTTTCTTGGGTGCCCTGAAGCCTTCTTCACAACAATTGAACCCCTCTCCTTGAAGTTATTGATGATCCGATAAATGGTTGATTTAGGTGCAATCTTAGTAGCAGCAATATCCTTGCCTGTGATTCCCTTTTTGTGCAAAGCAATGATGACTGCACATGTTTCCTTGAAGGTAACCATGGTTAACAGAGGAAGAACAATGATTTCAAGTACCACCCTCCTTTTTAAAGCTTCAGTCTGTTATTCAAACTCAATCAGAATGACAGAGTGGTCTCCAGCCTTGTCCTCGTCAACACTGACACCTGTGTTACCGAGAGAATCACTGACATGATGTCAGCTGGTCCTTTTGTGGCAGGGCTGGAATGCAGTGGAAATGTTTTTGGGGGGATTAAGTTCATTTTCATGGCAAAGAGGGACTTTGCATTTGATCTGATCACTCTTTATAACATTCTGGAGTATATGCAAATTGCCATCATACAAACTGAAGCAGCAGACTTTGAAAATGAATATTATTTGTGTAATTCTCAACTTTTGGCCATGACTGTACTGTGCAAAAGTTTTAGACGGGTGTGAAAAAATGCTGTAAAGTGTTATTAGTATATTTCTATCAATTAAAAAAATGGAAAGTAAATGAACAAAAGAAAAATCAAATATTTGGTGTGGCCACCCTTTGCCTTCAAAACAGCATCATTTCTTCTAGGTACACTTTTACACAGTTTGTGAAGGAATTTGGCAGGGAAGTTGTTTCAAACATCCTGGAGAACTAACCACAGATCTTCTGTGGATGTAGGCTGCCTCAGATCTGTCTGTCTCTTCATGTAATCCAGACAGACTCGACGTTGAGAACAGGGCTCTGTGGGGGGCCAAACCATCACTTCCAGAACTCCTTGTTCTTCACGCTGAAGATCTGACACTACATGACATGACATTGACTGACTCTAGTTTGAGGTTGTTGTCCTGCTTCAGAATAAATTTGGGGCCAATTACAAGCCTCCCTGATGGTATGGCATGATGGATAAGTATCTGCTTGTATTTCTCAGCATTGAGGACACCATTGATCCTGACCAAATCTCCATTTGCAGAAATGCAGCCCCAAACTTGCAAGGAACCTCCACCATGCTTCACTGCTGCCTGCAGTCGCTCGTTATTGTACCGCTCTACCCATTCGTCGAACAACCTCCTGCTACAACCAGATATTTCAAATTTTAACTCTTCAGTCCAGAGCACCTGCTACTATTTTTCTGCACCCCAGTTCCTATGTTTTTGTGCATAGTTGAGTCACTTATCCTTGTTTCCCCGTCGGAGGTAAGGCATTTTAGCCACAATTCTTCCATGAAGACCACTTCTGGCCAGACTTCTCTGGACAGTAGAGTGGTGAACCTGGGTCCTACTGGTTTCCACCAATTCGGTGCTGATGGCACTGCTGGATATCTTCCAATGTCAAGGGAAGTAACCACAACGTGTCTCATCTGCTGCATTAAGTTTCCTTGGCTGACCACTCAACGTTGCCCGTTTGTGTTTCAAATGGAGCTTGAACAGCACATCTTGAAACCCCAGTCTGCTTTGAAATCTTTGCCTGGGAGAGACCTTGCTGATGCATTACAACTACGTTGTGTCTTGTTGCTGTGCTCAGTCTTGCCATGGTGTATGCCCTGTGGCATGAAACTGTTCTACAACCTCACCTTAGTAGCAAAGTTTGGCTGTTCCTCACCCAGTTTTAAGCCTCCTACACAGCTGTTTCTGAAATTGCTGATCATTAGCACCTGCTTGGTATAATTGGTTAATAATACACCTGACTTTAATCTTACAAAATCTCTGACTTTGTGCAAGTGTAAGAATTGATGCTGGTTTGAATACGAAGGGTACTGCTCTGGAACACACCGCTTTTGGTGTGGACAGGGCCTGAGTGCTTGAATCAGCCTTTACCTGATGAACTTTATGCTCAACATCTGTCCTAAACAATGTCACTACATCAGTTCTCACAGCCTCTTAACTTATGGAGAAAATCCAGTAATTGGCTATTAACAATATTTCTTTTAAATCGGAAGGGTCCTGGGCTAACTAATAATGTTTTCCCTGATAGACCTTCTATCTTGCTGATAATGACCCTAGCAAAGATAGACACTCCATAGCCAAAGCATAAATGTCTGTGAGATTTGGCTTCAAATGGTAGTGCATTAAAGATGTAGTCCGCTTGCAAACATCATCTTTTTAGGTCTTCCTGCCCACTTTTTTTTTAAAGGTTCACATTTTTCAGCAAAATGTAATTTTTACAGTGTTTCACTGACTCAAGGTGGTTGTGTACCCTCACCGCCTAGCTGTTCTCATCAGAACTGCTAGAGCAATCTATTTGGGTGTTCAAGTTTCAAATTACCTGGGAAACTTCTTTAAATGAAACATTGAACCCCTTATTTCTGTAGTGAAATATAAAAAGCAGGTCTGATCTAAATTATCTTCAGGAGTAATGGGTAGAATTAGCCTCATCAAAATTATACACCTTCCCAAAATCCTTTTATATTTTATGGCACTTGCCATTTACATTACCCTCAAATATTTTAAAATTCTTGATGCAGTCTTTAAACATGTTGTTTAGGGCAAAAGTAGACTTAAATAAAGACCCCCAATTTGGATGAATGCCCTGGTCCCTGAGTTTCACTCTATACCTAATTCTATAAGCTGGTTCAGATTGGGGGTGTGCTGCTTGGGTCATATTAAAAATGGAGTGGTACATTCCTTCTCTAGCTTACAAGCAGAATTTCACTCACCTAATCATATGCTTCTCTGGTATTTTCAATTGAGACATGCAGGGCAGGCCTGTCTTCCCTTCCCCCATGCTACCTGATAATCCCATCTTTGGTTTTTGACCACATCCAACTCCTCCAAATTGATTTCTATGCTGTATCATCAATTACAGACTCTTGATGCTATACGAGGGGCTCAGGAGAAAAAGGTAACCGGGAATACGATTTAGGTCCCCTAGATGACGATGACTGGGATCTAGAGATTCTCTGACAAGCTTACACATCTTTACATTTTACACTGCACTTATCCCACTCCTATTCATTTGCCCAAAATAAAACTTGCTCATACTCATTTGTTCCCAAAATGCCATCACCTAATTTGGGTAGGCCCTATTATCCAGGATTAATGGAGGTAAGTTCTTAAGTTTTTAAAGATTAATTGAACCCTCAAACAGGAGATTGATTAATCTTTAAAGTATTTGGTACAGGAGACCCATGAGCATTATATATGCATTTATACAGTAAGGCACACATTACAGTATTGTTTAAGTTACAAAATCTGAGGGTTTAATGTCACTTTAAGTTCCTACATAGTGATATAGGCTCGCCAGTGACTCTGGATCTCAAAACTGATCATGTGTATGAAGGAAACTGTCTATGGTTAGCCCTGAATGACGGCCATATTTGGTGATCACTGTTGGATGGATCTTCGGTCCCCCGCTCTTTCCACCGCTGACACCTTGGGTTTCTCAGGCATCCTCTTGAGTCATAGACAGGTTCACTTTCATTTATCAAGACAATGTGAAGGTGCATTCTACAATATTTGTTTTTCTACTGGTCTAGGAAGCAAAAGATTGGCACACAGGAAGAAGAAAATGTGAACTGGCCCAGAACCACTATTGTTCTGGAGCTGTTGCAGCACAAGAAGAAACTAAAGGAACCACAGCTATTGGTACCCACCCTCTTTTACTTGCTCTCGAGGTATTCTTCTATTATAAAATAATACTCTTAACCATAATCGCCGTTTGCTTTTTTTGGACAAAAAACATATCCTGAAATTTGCTTTGTCACTTTAGGTGTCTTGAGTCTTCAAATCTTAAGCAGGAAAACTTTGAGTACATCAAACAATTGATCCTCAGCTGCCTGCACAACATCTGTCAAAAAATGTTATCTGATAATAAGACAAATGCAAAAGGTACCATGTTTACACTGTGTTTTCTCTGCTTATTTGTAAATTGTGACAGTCATTTAGGTAGCTGCTTTAATTTCTATTTTCCAGATGTCCTGGATGAGGAAAAGTTTAGTGTGGAGCTGATTGTCCAGTGTGTAAGGACCTCTGAGATGCCCCAAACCCATCATCATGCTTTACTTCTCTTGGGAACTGCTGCTGGAATCTTCCCAGTAAGAAACGATTGAATGGATGATCATATTACTGTTTCACACTGCCTATGCTATGAATTAGTCCAAGTTCAATTTTATCTTTCAGAACTAACATTTTAGTTGTGGGCCCCTTTGTGATTTAGTCAGAGAATAGTAAAAGGTTTATTCTGATGTCAAATGTTTCAGCTTGTATATACTATTGTATGCGTACTTTGTTACTGCATGCACAAACTGGTTAAGATAACTTTAAATTGCTAACCTGTAATAATTGTCCAATTGGTGTGTAGGTCAACCTATTATACTAACCAAAATGTTACTTTTCTTTTAAAATGCTTTCTTTTTTTTTTTTTTTTAGGATAAAGTACTACACAACATCATGCCCATCTTCACCTTCATGGGTGCCAGCGTCATGCGTTTAGATGACAGCTACAGTTTACAAGTTATCAGTAAGACTGTGCAGATTGTGATCCCCTCACTTATACAGGTATTTTCACAAGTAAATATAAAGGTATCAATAGTGTTCTATGCAGTGTTAACATTATTTGTATTTTCCGTTTCTTCAAATTTTGAAATTGTGCTGGCATTCTCAAATTGGTTTATGGCTTATTATATAGGCAGGAGAGGAATCATCTAAGGAGACCAGTGATGATGTGGAAAAAGTGGTTGAGAAGATTATACATGTATTTGTAGATGCCCTGCCTCATGTCCCGGAACACAGACGTTTGCCCATTCTGTCACAGCTTCTGGAAATTGTAGGAGCCGGGCGCTTTCTCTGGGTACTATTGGTTCTTTTTTTTGAACAGCACGTGTCCAAGACAATGGAAATAAATGGAGAAAAGGTAAGAACTGGATATTGGAATATAGAATGCTTTAAAGTGTCTCTGTGGTCACTCTAAGTTGTGAATTGAATATAATTGGTAGTAGTGGTGTTGAACCATATTCAAATGCAAAAATTAAAGTAAACTCACTTTCCATGAGCCCAGGGTGTCAATGAGCCACTTCCTTGGGGGTGCTTCATCAAACTACTTTGAGCTCCCTGGAGAATGACAGGAAATTGAATCACATTACATGGCACCATTCCCTGCAGCACTCAGGGCCTGCCCACTGCCGGAAACTGGACTCATTGCATCAGGTGGCTGGACTGAAGAAGGGAAAAAAAGTATGTGCCAAATTAAGGGGAAAAAAAATAAAAGCAGGTAGAGTGCAGGGGAGCTTGGCTTTGAAGCTGAACTCTGGGCAGAAAAATATTTCTCAAAAGCCACAAAGGATAGCCTCAGTATTTCAACTTCAAACACCAAATGCCTTTTTGAAAGCCCAGTGATTACCTTGTAAAAGTAGGAGGGATATCATCACTATGTATCCCTGTTTAACTTTCTTTTTGGTAGATCTAAAAACAATACAGAGTGCCTTTCCCTTGTGTAGTATTTCTTTGTCAAGTAAAAATATATTGATCATAAAACATACTCGCAAGCGTATGAAGATATGGGCTAAACTCTGATTGCATGGACGTTCCCAAAAAGGTTAATCCGAAAAAAGATCCGCACCACCTGGGAGCATCTGTGTAATTCGGCTGCAGATAAACCATTCAGTGCCTCAGCCAGCAATCGATTGATGCGTTTCTGGGGCCATACCCCCTTTATCAAAGCCTATCAGCATCCACAAGTGGCATCCTATAAAAGCTCCATACCAGCCAATCACAGTGAAGCACTTTTGGTGCTTTAGTAATGATGCTGATTGAGTAGCTGATACCACTGCTTCTGGCAACGAGTTCCAAAATGTAATCGCCTCTCTTCCAGCGTGAACAAGTTTAGATTTAGCAACCTTGTCGCATAGCTTTGGTCCTTTAGCCCCTTAATGAGTTTTGTTGCCCTTCTCTGGACTCTCTCTAGCTCAAGGACATCCTTTCTGTGGATTGATGACCAGAATTGAACCGCATAAACTGAACCAGTAATCTATAAAGTGAAAAAAATATTGCTTTCTCATTCCCTTTTTAATGCATGACAGCACTCTGCTAGCTTTGTTTGCCGCAGCCTGATATTGCATGCTATTATTCATTCTGTAGTCGACTATGACCCCCAAATCTTATTACATTTCTGACTTCACTAATGGAGTACCCATTAATGTGTATTTCGCTTGCCTATTTTTAACCCCAAAATGCAATACCTTACATTTTTCAACATTAAAGCTCATCTGCCGTGTAGTTGCCCACTCCCCTATTTTATCCAGGTCCTACTGTAATGTTATAATGTCTAAGCTTGTGTCTATTACTCGCCCAATTTTAGTATCATCTGCAAACACAGAAACGTGGCTATTAGCACCCTCCCCAATACCATTAATAAACAGGTTAAACAGTATGGGGCCTTGCACAGAACCCTAAGGCACGCCACTCTCGACCTTAGACCAATTTGAAATAGAGCCATTTACAGATACTCTCGGGACACGTTTCTGTAGCCAGTTCTCTATCCATGTACACACCATTTCATCTATACCCATAGATTGCATCTTGTGTATTGAGTGTTTATGTGGTACAGTGTCAAATGCTTTGGCAAAATCCAAGTACACCACATCCAACGGACTTCCTCTATCCAAATCTCTACTCGCTTCTATAGAATGTTAGTAGGTTGGTCTGACAAGAACGTTCCCTCATAAATCAATGCTGATTATCACTTCTTATACCATTGCCATGAACAAAATCCACTATATAGTAATTTATCATTCCCTCAAACAGTTTGCATACTATTAATGTTAGACTGACTGGTCTGTAGTTCCCCGGTTGTCATTTTGAAGCTTTTTTTGAATATTGGTATTACCGTAGCTTTGTAGCTTTATGCCAATCACTTTATACCCTTCCAGTCAGTATGGAGTCCTTGAAAATTAGGAATAATGGTCTCGCTATAACCTGGCTGAACTCTTTAAGTTCCCTAGGGTGCAGGTTATCTGGTCCAAACTATTTATTTGCATTAAGTTTTTCAAGTTTTTGTTGAACCCTGGCTACCGTCAACCACTGCGATATCTTGCGCACTGAGCTACTCACATTAAACCCGTCTTTTTCATGAGTGTATACTTAAGAGAAAAATGTATTTAATACCTGAGCCTTATCCCTGTCGTTTGTGATCTCCCATTCTCATCTTTTATTGGGCCCAACTACTCTTTCCTTTTTTACTATTTATATATTGTAATAATTTTTTGGGGTCCTTCTTACTGCCTGTGGCAACATGTTTTTCGTAATCTATTTTAGCTGCCCAGATTTCACGTTTACATCTCTTGCATTCCTTGTAGCTCTGGAATGCCAATGCAGTCCCCTCCATCTTATATTTTTTTAAATGCCAACTTCTTTTCTTTGTGTTGTCTTACCATTTTATTTAGCCATGCAGGCTTAGCTCTCGATCTTTTATTTTTGTTACCCAATGGAATGCACTTGGTAATAGCATTGTGCATTGTATTCTTAAAACAATCCCACTTCTCATCAGTGTTCATTGTTAGAAATAAGTTGTCCCATTCAGTGTCATACACTAGATAAATAACCCACTTTTGCATTGCATGACCATGACAAATGTTTAAAATGCATGATCAACTCAGTTTTAATTGAAAACACAGGACCTAGTCATGCATTACAATAGTGTGGTGAAAATCACTCACTTGTATCGGTGCTAAATGTATTAATACTATATTGACTAGATTGGTGCTGGTCTGCTAATAAAACATTTTGTTAAAAGCTCATGACCTGTTCTTGTGTCACAATAATGCAATAAAAATCATTCACTTGTAACCTTGATATATATAGATATAAGATATCTATATATATCTACTGTCTGTGTGTGTGTGTGTGTATGTATATATGTACAGTGGGGCAAAAAAGTATTTAGTCAGCCAAAATCCAACTAGAATAGGGTCCTATTGTAGTACTCTCAAGTGTTTTTGAGTGCTTTCTGAACATCCAGAGTTTTTAACAAACACTAGAGTACTACAAGAGGACCCTAGTCTAGATGGATCTCTGCCACAACAGCCAAAAATCATCTTCAGAGAACCTAAGGATTTACATAGCTTACTTGCACCCAGTAAAGTGATATCTAATCAAATCAACATGCGTAAAGGTCCGTTTGGTCAGATGGGATCATATAGTTGCAACATTCATAACTGTGGTGCATGTAGTTTTATGTGGCATAGAAAAATGAAGTAATAACAGGAAAACCTTCATCATCAAACAGTTCATCAATTGTGGTTCCCAATTTGTCATATATGAAATACTTCGTCAATGTGGCAAATTGTATGTGGGCAGAACTTCCAAAATGTTACTAGTAAGATGTGGTGAACATAATAGGAATATCATCAATAAGGGAGAGATTCACTCTACCTAGACACTTCCTGGAATTTCACAATGCTAATCCTGCAGCCATGAAAGTTTTTGGCATACAGATGATTGCAGTCAATGTGGGTGAAGGTACCAGATATAAAAAGCTGTGCGTTAGGGAGACATACCGGATCTTTTCTGTAAATAGTCTAGCTTTGGGGGGGGGGGGGTT
>NW_017306918.1:131383-155234 GCF_000935625.1 Nanorana parkeri
AATGAAGGTTTAGAAGTGGGCACTGCCTTGTAGTTCTTGTTCTACAATGGGTCATGGGATATAATAGATATGCATTAGGTTGCCAGACCTAATCTGCTTTTGAGTTTTTTGGGGTGGGTATTAGGGGAACCAGTGAAAATCCAGTAATTATAATGCCGATACATCTAGCACTGTCTTAAGTGAGTCATTTTTATCACAATATTGTGATGTTTGATGTTCATGCATTTTTTTATGAAAACCTTGGTGCTGGTCTCCTAATACATCTAGTCAATAGAGTATCGATACATTTACCACTGGTGCAAGTGAGTGATTTTTATCACACTATTGTGACGCATGACTAGGTCATGTGTTTTTAATGAAAGCTTTATTAAGGAGTTTGGCCATGCATTTTAAACATTTTTTTAAGCTCCTGTGCTGCAAGAGTGGCTTATTTATCAATGATACACTCGCACAATGCTTTGAGTTAAAATGAGATTGATATGATTAATGTTTTATTGACATTAGTACTTTATTTGAAGAGTCAACTTTGAATTCAGATTTTTCAGTGGTAATTTTTTTAACATGTTTCAAAATTGTATATAAGTAAATTTTTAATGGCATTAATGTTTTGGTAGCCCAGGTTATTTAATTGAAAGCCTATCCAATCAACATATGGATATATACCCATTCTGTAGTTTTATTTTCATATGAAGATATGGGGAGAGACACTAGTAATGTGACTGTGGGGGTGGACCAGTGTGTAAATGCCCATCCTACCAATGATTGGCTACTCAATCAGCATAATTAGTATAGCAACAATAGTGCTTCACTTTGACTGGTCTGGGGCTTTTGTAGGATGCCACTTCTGGATGCTGATCGGAAACGCTTTGCAAGTTTTTTGAGGATGGCTATCTGGAAGTAACCACCTGCTGATGCAGTCACTTTTTGTTGTGCCTTTTTTTTCCCCAGAGCTTCTGATGGCATATACCTCTTGTGTGCAAAAGAGCCTACAAGGCTATGGTACAGAGGAGTTGGAGAATGCTGCAGGGAATCTATTAACTAATTACGATGGACTAAGAGGTCTCTTAAGGTTAAGCATTGTCAGAACTCCATGGAAAACAGAAGAACTTTAATGTCAACCCCTGAAGAGGATGGGAGATTATATGTCAAGCTGGTTCATAGTCTGTTCCAGGGACCCCAGTGTAAATGCGTTTTGATGCTCTGGTTGCACCCTGGACTCATTGCTCTCTGATTTAGATCTTTTGACCCTCTGAAGCTTTTTGCTCTTCTCAAGAGGATCAACTTCGATGGAATTTCCACCACCCTGGGGGCCTCAGACTGCACAAGATCTTTGCACTCTGAGCTAAACTTTATGGCCACACATGTTCTTTATCCTCTTCCCAGACCATCTTTCTTCAGGAAGGAAAATTCTATCCTTTTTCTCAGTCACTACATTTGACAAGCATGGCTTTGAGTTTTGGGAGAACATGGAGTGTGAGAATCTGTTATGCTTCAGGCTGGCAACCCCTGCTCTAGCAGTGTTTATTATTACACCCTGAAATCCTTCTGTAGAAGGTGTAAAGCCCAGGCTCTCCACCCTAGGATCTTCTCCTAGGCTTGTATGCCTAGTTTCCTTCAGTCAAGCTTGGCACAACACCTGACAATTAAGTACCATTGGGGGTCAGAGCTTAGCTCTTGAGATCCTGTTCTAATGCCCCATGGCAATTTCATCCATTATTATGCAGCTTTGTGCAGGGGTTTGCGCATCTAACTTTTATGTTGCTCCTTTCTGCACTTCCCCCTTTGAGATCTTACATCCCACCAAATGTTCTATTTTCTGTTGTGTTTGAACTTGTCAGTTAATGTTTTTGGTTACCTTACTATTTATTTTACCTTTCTTCCACGGCTGGCGACTCCTGAGCTCTAACTGCACATGCAGGAGGGTATTTCCCAAAGGGAGGAACTATGCTTTTCTGCATAGCCTAGTCTTCTAGAGGCAGGGCATGTACCCTAGAGGTCTGCTGTGTCCTCCAATGAGCTACCTCTGAAAATTATGTTACGGTGAGCCCTAAAAAAATAAGTTTATTGCTACCCTGCCACTGAAGGATGAGTCAATTGCAAAAAAACTTTGTTACCTAATCACTAAAGTATGAATCACTTCAGGTTTTTAATTTCAGGTTTGTAAAACTAATATGTGCTTTGCTCTAAACACTGATTGCACTCTCTCAACAGGATGCTATGTTGGAGCGAGATACTGATTTTTGGATAACAGTCTGCTGTGAATTTACTGTCTATGATCAACTAGAGAGCATGATAAAACTCCTGAAATTTCTTGCCAAGCTACCAGAAAATAATAATGAAGGTACTTTTGCTAAGATGGTATAATCTTCCTTGGGGCCAGTTTACACTGTTCTGGTTCAGTACTATGTGTTTTGTTATGGCAGGGCAATGAAACACTAACGCAGCAAAAACTGCACCTGACCTCTTTTTCGAGAATGCGGCTCACTGCATCGCAGGTGTTTTCTGCCTTTCAAAATGAATGGCACCCCAGCTCTTTAATTAACATTCTTTGTGCTAACACACTTATTACTCCATTGAAACCATATGAGCCGGCCCTTATAAAGCCTTTCCAGTGAAATGATGCATGTTAAAACATTATATTCATTTGGTTTTAAAGATAACATGTCACTTCTACCTCTGTTGGAGTCCATGATTGACCGGATTGCACACCCAAAAGATGAAGATACCTTCACTCACACAGTACAGAAAATACACAACACAGGGAAACACTATAGATGGAAATATGTCAACAGTGTGTACAGAGCTACAAGATGGGGGTATTGTATCACAAAGGTGTATAGGTTATGCCTGTGAGTTTTCGGATATATTGGGAGCCATAATATGATACCGTGGCTGCAGCATAGTTATAGCTATCTTTTATGAGCTGTGTGATAAAATCCCCATGTTACTACAACCTATAAGTGACAATGGGGTCAATTCACAAAGCTCAGCGTTATGAGAGTAGATATGTACTGTTATGGCCAAAAATATTGGCACCCCTGCATTTCTGTCAGAGAATGCACCACTTCACACAGAGAATTGTTGCAATTGCAAATGTTTAGGCATTCTCATGTTTATTTCTTTTTTGTTTGTTTTGGTGTAACACAAAACAGCTTTTTGGTAAAGCCCATCATTCTACTGGTTTTAGGAAATGAAATGAGGCCTTTAAAGAAAAGAATACAGTCCCTACATTCAAACATGATGGAGGTTCACTGATGTTTTGGGGTTTGCTTTGCTGCTTCAGGCACTGGATATCTTGACTGTGCATGGCATTATGAAATCTGAAGACAGCCAAAGAATTCTGGGGTGCAATGTAGGGCCCAGTGTCAAAGTTGGGTCTCTGTCAGAGGTCATGGGTCTTACAGCAGGACAATGAGCCAAAGCAAGCAAGTCAAAAAGCACCCAGAAATGGTTTCAGACAAAGCACTGGAGAGTTCTGGACTGACCAGCAATGAGTCCAGATCTAAATCTCTCCACAGTTGCTCTATGGGATCTCAAAACAGCAGTTGGGAAAAGGAACCCTTCCATTCTGAGAGACCTGGAGCAGTTGGAGAAAGAAGAGTGGTACAAAATTCCTGTAGAGAGGTGTAAGAAACTAATTGATGGTTACAGGAAGCGATTGATTTCAGTTATTTTTTCCAGGGGCTGTGCTAAAAATATTAATTGAGGGTGCCAATAATTTTGTCCAGTCCATTTTTTGGAGTTTTGCGTAGAATGTGTCAGGTGTGGCTTTTTTTTCTCCACTTTTTTTGTGTCATAAGAATACAAACAAAAGAAATAAACATGAGAATGTCTGAATGTCTAAACATTTGTAATTGCAACAATTTTCTGTGCGAAGTGGTGCATTATCTGACAAATGCAGGGGTGCCAATATTTTTTGCCATGACTATAGATGGTCATGCAAAATATTTGGGCTGTGTGTTTCTGGCATTTAGATTGTTCTCCTTTTTTTCTTTCAAGCCTTACTAAAAATGTTGCCTAATGTATCATAAAGCACAGTGTAAGCCACATTAATAACAATTTCACATTAACCCCTTAATGACGTCCATAGTAAGTCACTGTCATCGGGCCCGTTTAAACAGACCCGCCGGGACTCTGTTTACACTTGTAAAGCCGACTGTCGGCTTTACAGTAGAAGCGATTCTGGCAGCTGCCGCCAAGATCGCTTCTACGGGCCCGTAAACGTCTTTTGGACCCCCAGTATCACCTTTAAAGAGTACCTGTCACATAGGGGGTGCTTGTAAGCCCCCCTATGTGACAGCAATTAAAGTAATGTTTAAAAAAAAAACAGTTTTTAAAATAATAGAAAGTAAATGTAAAAATAGTTTTAAAACACGCATATGAAAACAACTATCGCGCTGCACATGTTGGGTATCGCCACACATGCCAGAGCAATAATTCTAGGGCCAATATTTACGCGTATCTCTAAACTTATGTCCTGTAGGGGATTTTAAATCGTTGTCTATGGACTTTTTGGGGTACTGAATTTTGTTGCAGTTTCACAGACGCACACAATTTTTAACCTGGGCATGTTGGGTATCTATTTACTCCTTGTAACCTCATCTTTTATATTTTATTTTAATAAAATGGGTATTTTATTGTGTTTTGGGGCATTTAAAAGCATTTATCATGAAATTTTGGGGTTTGATAAGGGTTTGTGCTATATCGTGCAACCGCCATAATTTTATTCTATAGGGTCTTGGCTTTCAGAAAACATATAATGTTTGGGGGTTTCAAGTAATGTTTAGGCCTAAAATGTGCATTATAACATGTACACACAAAATGAAAAAAAGGCCTCGCTCATGAAGGGGTTAAAAAGCAACACCATGGTGATCTCACTAAAGAATTATACAATGGGAACACTTTACAAGCAATGCATGCTACAGGAATGTTTTCATAAACTTTCATTTCCAGATTTGCCTCAACAGATGAAAGGAAAGGCACTTAAGCGCAAACCCCAGAAGCAAGAATTTGAGTTCTTCAGTTTGGAAACTCATCAAGCTAAGCAGTTACGCCACTTAAGGTTCCTGTCTGTAACCTTTACCTCACAACTCTTGGCTTCCCATGGCTTTGTCAGCAAGGTAATTTAACTGTACTTTAAAGTTCTACTTCTTTTTGGACTTAAGGCTTCATTGTTGCCCCCAGTTGTGGACCAGTGCTGTAGTCTTGAATGTGCAAAAAAGTAGAAAACATTGCTATCTTATCTACCAGCACCAGTAGGTAGTTATCAGTGTGACCTGGCTTGCCAGCAGTTTAGTAACCTTTTACTGCTGGATTCTCTGGATCTCCATGTTGGATAGATGGTTCCCAAAGCTCGAAGTCCGGGCTGTGTTGCCTTACTATTTTTCAGCCTATATATTTTTGTAATAATTTACAGCTGTAGGACAAGCTTGTCATGCTTTGATGTGCCATATGACAAAGTATACCACGCCCCTTCTGGGGAAATCTCACATTGGAATGAATTGCATTGGGAAACATGTTGCGTGTTTTTAACTTTAGCACAACACTGATGGCATACTATTGGGTCCACGAATATACTGTATATACAGGGTGGAAAATAATTATTTGATCCCCTGCAGATTTTGTAAGTTTGCCCACTTACAAAGAAATTAAAGGTCTATAATTTTTATCATAGGTGTATTGTAAATGATAGAGACAGACTATCAACCAAAAATCCAGAAAAAACACATGCTACAAATGTTATAAATTGAGTTGCAGTTCAGTGAGTAAAATAAGTATTTGATCCCCAAGCCAAACATGACTTAGTACATGGTGGGGAAACCCTTGTTGGCAAGCACAGAGGTAAGAGGGATGGTTCCTTGAGAGTTACTATTAACTCAAGCAACCAGAAACTACTGTTATCCGGTACCTACTGATCCCCGTGGGTGCTGGACAGCTGGGAGTTTACTGTATTAATAAAGTGCATTTTTTAAGGGCAACTCGTGGTGTCACTATTTCTTCTGTTTATATGACTAGTGGTGGCATCTGCCCATATTTTATCTTTCATAGTGTGTTTTATGGGCTACAGTTCTCACGTGCGCAGTCCGTTCCGGTCCGGACAGAGAAAATACTGCATGTCACATTTTGTCTGGTCCGGAAATGCATGAACGTGTCGAAAATGCACCGCAGCTAACATACTGACAGCCCCACTCCACAAAAGTTTTTTTTTTTTTAACTGGAATGCGGTAAAAATTCTGCACTGCACGCATAGCACCGCGTCTGCAGATCTGCTCCAGATCTGGACCAGAAAATGGTGTGAACAAGCCCTAAGATTCTAATCTTTTACTCTCTGTGGAGGTTCTAATCATTTGCACATAATCTATAACACCTGATTCTAATGTCATGGCTTTATGACTAATAGTGGTATAGTGGCTTTATATATATATATATTGTGTGTGTTTTATATATCAAATCATTTCTTTAAGGTTCTAAAATGTGAAGCCGCTGAAGAGTTACAAAGCCTGGAACGAAGGTAATTGACTGCACGATTATAATAACAAACGCAACACACTACTATGAGCAGACAGTGTCTACAGGTCTTGACACAGACCTATTTTGCAGCTTCTATTTCTTTTTCTCCCTAAAACTACTTCTACTATTGCCTAAAACTTGTGCATACACCAAATGCTAGTGTACAGCATAGAGGCTGTGCACAATTCGAGGCCTGTAACAACTGTCCGGCACCAGTCTCTCAGGATGTATGTTAGTACACTTACACTTTGAGGTTTTGGAATTCTCTTCACAGACCTTTAGACATAAATGTTTTAAACCTGTGGATATATTTCAGACGTGGAGGGCAACCTAAGAGTATTTCTTAGCTGGATGCATTTTGAAGCATAGGTAGAGAAACACAGATAGCGGGCTACAAAAAAAACATCAGGAGGCTCTGGATTATTTTGTTATGGTTTCACAGAGTTCTCATTGATGGTGGGCCTGAAATTGTACAAATGCCACATTACATGTTTAAGTGCCTGTTCACACCATATGCAGTGCGTTCTGGCCGGAACGCACTGCATCGCATTGCGTCCGGCTCACTTTTTTGCCGGGCAGGAGGGGGTGTGACGGGCCTTTTGAAGTGAATGGCGCCGTAGCACTCGCACGAGATCGCAAGGCACATTGTGACTGTGGTCCAGTGCGGTGCAGTCAAAATTCTGCAAGCACTATTTTGAGCGCTCCGCATCCGAACGCACTGCAGGCACAATGTGCCTTGCGATCCCATGCAGGCGATCGCATTGCGGCCACAGGGCGTGGCTACGGTGCCATTCACTTCAATGGCCCGTCATGCTACCTCCAGCCCTGCACACCTATTTTATATTTGTTACATGTTCCACATTCACATAGCGTGAGCTAAAAACAAATTTAAAACACTTCTTGCAGTTTAGATTGGTTTTATTTGGGTTAGGGTTTTAAGGGATTACATTTCTACTTGCTTATCTTTGTAATGTTAGGAGGGGCTTTGAGGGTTGAGGGGTCTGAGGTGGCTTGTCCATTGTATGTTTATTAAGTGAACGAGAGAAACAATCCTCAAATTTCAGTCTAAGGGCTATTTCACACCAGATGCAGTTGTGATGCAGTCTGTTAAGTTTGGCAGCTGCATCAAAATTGCATCACAATGCTTTCCAATGGTATTTCTGGTGGCTCTGTTCACAACAGTGCTGTCAGTTCTGATGCAGTCAGAAAAAAAATCCTGCTTGCCACACTTTAGCTGCACTTGATCGCAACGGAATGCATCAGAACGCATCAAAACTGCGTAAAAACACATGGAAATGCACTGGACGGCACCTGAAAGCCCATTTTAAGCTAAAAGAAAAAGCATCACAATTTCAGAAACGCATCACACTGCAGCTGCGCAGACGCACGCACTTATGGTCTGAACTAGCCTTAAGTTTTTCCATAAGGTAGTATGGAGTGTGTCCAGAGCTTTGCAAAATAGTGAGGAGCACCACATACAGGCCAAACCTGAAATATTACCTTAAATCCATATCTTATTGTAAATCAGTGATCTGTTTCAACACAGGGAGCAATGCAAAACTACAAACTGAGCCATTTAGACCATTACACATAACACTTACTTTTCCTGTGCTTGAACAAGCAAAAGTGGTGAAATTCATAAAGCCTGGAGCAGACAAAATCGGGAACAGCTGCCAATGGCAATCAATCAGCTCCACTTTTTCATTGTCAAAGCTTAAATGAACAAACTGAAGAGAGAGACTGGTTGCCATAAGAAAACTGTCTGCTCCAGTTTTCATGACTTCCACCTAGTGTGTTTTATGGGCCTGTTCACACGACGTCCGTTTTCTGTGCTGACCTGATCCGTACGCTCCTGCACTAAATATGTATCCTATGTGTTTTATGGGCTACAGTTCTCACGTGCGCAGTCCGTTCAGGTTACGACAGAAAAATACTGCATGTCACATTTTGTCTGGTCAGGAAACACACAGACGTGGCAAAAACGGAACAGAAACAGATGGCAATGCAACTAAGCAAAAAAAGAAAATGTATTCTTGCTCCACTTTTTATGATGTCAGGGGCAGTCGGAGTGGGAGATAGATAGACAGGTTGGGGTAGAGGTAAAGACATGAACTGCAAACATTTTAAACATGCCCATTACCTTACCATGGACATACAAGTAAAGGGGAAAAAATGTATCCTGGTGAGCTCGCAAATCCTCATATAAACTCCAGAACTGACCCTTGGAGTCCCGGAGCCTCAAGATCGGGTTACCCAATAACGACGTCTCCTGCGAGCTCATTCTCTGCAGATTGCTGTAGACAGCACAATCAACATGCCTGCAAACATGTGATACATGTCTGATCACCAGCTTTACATACACAAAGGGAAGTAGATGTTACGAGAGGGCGGAAGTGACCTCAGAGGAAGAATCTGCATACTGACAGCCCCACAGCTTGAAAAAAAAAAATTAACTGTCAGCATCCGGACCGAAAACGCATCAAAAACGCACTGCATGAGTAGCACCACGTCTGCAGATCCGCACTTAATCAGGACCTGAAAATCATGTGAACAGGCCCTTAAGGCTTTGTGTTGCTGTGCATTTCTGCATAGTCAAAACCATTTCTTATGCCTTCATATGGGAGTATGCCATTACTTTTCTATAGTGACTACTGCCTTGGGCAGGAGGACCGGATGCTGACCACTAGTGTGGGGGACATATTGGAGTAAAATGGCACCAAATATTTGAAGGAAATATTTACTGAGAGGTATATGTGGGTCTGCCTTTGCTGACCTTTTTCTAAGAATATTAGTTGCCTGGCTTATTTTGTCTTCACTAACCTGTAAGTAGCATACAGTGATTTGGGCAAATCTCTGCACATCCTGGTTCTGGTGAATGAATTTACTTATCACTCATACTTGGTAAATCAGGGTGCGTTTAGGTAAATGGCATAATACTATTTCAAAAATTGTTATAAATTTCTGAGGTACAAGTGGTTTATTTTTTATTTAGGTTATTGGAAGAAGTCCTTTGCTATATCAACTTAGTAGTGAGTTCCCTGGAAGCAAATGCAGACAAACCTACAGTAAAGTTCTGGCGAGCACTTCTTAACAGAACTTGTGAGCTGCTAGACAAGGTGAGCCTACCTTCATTTTATTCTCATATCTGCAGTGGTGTGTTTAGCTGCAGTATGTTTGAAATGGGTATCTTAATGCTCTTCACAATTTGTTTTTTACAGGTTAATGCTTTACTGCCTACAGAAATGTTTATCCCAGTATTACGTGGTCTCCTGACTAATCAGCTGCCATCTGTGAGGCGTAAAGCATTGGATATACTAAACAACAAATTACAACACCAAGCACAATGGCAGGAAGATCAGGTGAGTGGTGTTTTGCTAATTTTAACGCCAATGGCTGTAATAACTTTTTTCAGCACACTAAACTAAAGATCGCTATACACCTCTCAATTTTGTCATGTTGAGCCAGGGGGCTGAACAAGAGAAGATCAGTCGATTCCGTTATCCACACTAACAGTGTAGAGGAAATCTCCATTGCTGGCTATTGCACTCAGGCAGCCGCGGCTAACTGGATACAGTGGCACTGCTGAACAGTGCTTGTATATGATAAGGAGCAGTCACTGTTTTGCCAATAATTCACCAGACTCAGTCAATCATGGTGCTTGCCACCCACAGCTCAAATTCCAGCTGTGTGAGCTAGAAATTAGAGCCTTTAGATATTTTAAAACTATCACTTTGTTTCTTTAGTATAGTGCTAGTACTTTTAATTTTAAGACAGCTAAGACTAGTAGAAGACTTAACTAGACATAAGTATTACATTTATTTTATGATTATTAAATCTGAACTTCAGTCAAACCATTCAAGCAAATAACAGATTAAATATAAATAAAGTAGAAGTTATTCCTGGCAAAGAATTTGCATTACTCTCCATTTCTGTTCATCCAATCTTGAGATTTATACAGACCCATAACACAGCTAAGTGTATGATACCACATGCGGTTAAAGAATACAGCAGTGTTTTTTCTCCACCCTTGGGTTTCATGCACACTGTCTGAATGTACGTTTCCTTTGGTAAAAACTTAGATTCCTGCGGCAGGAATCCCAAGTATGCCGTTTAGAAGCTGCCGTTGTCACCTGTTTATGATCGCATGACAGCAGCCGCATTTGAATGCAGCAGCTTGCCGGCAGTCAACACATAATCGTATGTGATACGATTATGTGCAGTTAGGAATAGGTCACTGTCCCTGGACACATGGTAGATGACTGCATTGTCCGTGTCGACACATATGCATTCAGCCTTCCTGATTGATTCGGTCTGAGTGCTGCTGCGTAATGGCAGTTAAGTAAGAATTCAGATACTTACAGTAGCTTAATTATAAAAAAATTATTGTCTCCTATAAATTTCTGGAGTACAGTTTAAAATCTACAATTCAAATGCATACACTGGAGCTTTTCTAAGTGCCAAAGGTTTTTGTTTGACTCTTCAAAGTCCTAAAATTTGCACATCCCTGCCAGGCACCAGTGCCAGATTTGCCTCACTTTTCTTTTCTGCAGTTATGCAATACAGAATGGTTACCTCTGTGGCTTCAGCCTGTGATTTCATAGTAAAAAAAAAAAGCAGCAGCTATAGACTGACTTTTTTCTTTCCTCCCGTCTGTTTCTTGTCAGCACACGTGCAAGCAGCAAATCTAGTCTCTTTCCAGGGTTTTACATTAGGATCAGATTCTCCGCTTCGTTTCCATTTAAAATAGGGTTAATTTTTACTCAATTACACATTTGTGTGGTTTTGGTTTTGTTAATGTCTCTGTTTAGTTTTAAAACTTAATTCCAATGTAAACTGATAGTTCGCTATATTACAGAATGATTGCAGAACAATTATATATCTTCCAGTGTAATGGGTGCTGACCGTAATGCTACACAGTGTGATATATGGTATACCCTAGTAGCAGATGGAATTGTCCATACCTCCGTTGTCACTTTTTTGTGTGTGATTTAAATGAAAATTTCACACACTGTTTTGAAATATTAGCAATGTGTTTAAAATAGAGGCAGTATAGTGGCTTTGTTGGTAGTACTTCTGCCTTAAATGAATGTGCCAAGCTAAAAAAACACAAAATTGATAAAACGTGGGGTTTGCAAAAAAATATTGTGTTTTGGGGTTTTTTAGCTCGGCACATTTATTTAATTTATTCTTTTTTTAATCTTAATTTTAAGGTGGACACCATAGTGCCTTGTAGCCAGGGTAATTTATGCTCGACACAGGATCCATTGATTCTATGGTACTTTTGCCTTGCTGCATTGTGGTCCCTGTTCCGAATCCTAGTCAGGAAACAATCTGAATGGAGTTTGCTCATGCTCTTCCTGTGCTTGCATGGGTTTCCTCCACGTACTCCAGTTTCCTCCATGTACTCCAGTTTCCTCCTATACTCCAAAGACGTGCTGGTAGGTTAATTGGCTCCTGAAATTGGACCTAGTATGCAAGTGTGTGTATGTATGCATATGAGATAGGGATGTTGGATTGTAAGCCCATTTGTGGGAGGGCAGGGTAGTATGTAAAGGGCTGCATAAATTTGCATTGCTTTATAAATAACTGTAAAACATTTTGTATTGGCTGCATCATCATATAAGGTAATGCTAGCGGTCTTTTAATTTGAGTTTCTTCTAGTCCAGCAAATGTAACCAATTTTCTGACTCACTTGAAATGTGGTTCATGCATGTTTACCAAAGGGGTAGGTGAAGTGTCTGGAGTCTTTTTTCATCATGTTAGCAGCCTATACATCATGAGGTCTGGTATATCACTCTTTCATTTAAATTGTCTCAACTCTGATAAGGGATACCCAAACAGAGTGGTCACAAATCAAGCCTCTGGGTCCCTTACAGCAGCATGCATCCTCTTAAATATCCATATTCCACTTTCCATTGGAAATCAGAGCAATCTCCGAAGTCTGGAGCTGCATCGAAAAATATGGCCTCCTGACAACAGATCTGTCCTGGAGTACGTTCATTTACATAGGAGTGGAGGGGAGGCAAGGGATACACATGATAGGAATTTTTCTTCCTCTGTCACAGGTTGGAAGTTCCTAAAGGCAAGGCAGGAAAGTCTCTGTTGTAAAGCTTTGGTGGTGGTATTTTTTTTTTCTCAAATGTGTTTATTGCAGATACACTATTTGTGAATTGGTTTTCTTTAAATCCACCAGAAATCTGCAGCGTTTTGCAGCGATTTTGAGACCCCTGGCATTCAGAGATGTAAATTTGACTGAACCCATCGTATTGCAATGAAATAGGGGACACTTACCAGAGAGAGGGTGAAAGGGGAGAGAGGGATGTCTAAGGGTAAGAGGTTGAGCAGGTATAGAAGGGTTCAGGGTTAGGGGGGCAATTGAGGGCATAGAAAAGGGACATAAACCCGGTCTGTGGTAGGTAGAGTGTGGCAGGTGTGAGAAGGGAGGTAGAGAGAAAGAAGGGTGCTGCAGGTTGGGAAGGGTATACAGGGGACAGCAGTAGGGAGATAGTAGAATCTGGAATGTCAAAGAGTGCTAGACTGAGCTACTAGCTAGCCAAAACAAGAGTGGTATTTGCCACTTAGACAGGGTGAGAATGGGTACCTATGTGGGGGGTTTGAGTGGGTACGCATAAGAGATGGAGTGTACACCAGGTACTTGGATTGCAAAGGGTACATTATCTGGTCTCGCAGACCACATAAAGTGCAGAGGAAGGCGAGGTGAGAAAGGTATAACCTTAAGGGTGCTTCTTTAAACCCAGCGGGGCCTAGGGACATACTGTCCAAGAGGGCCATAGTTCATAGACATACCAGCTTTGATCTCTGGTCACTTACATTAGTGTTGTTTTACAAGGTCTAATTAAAAAGGTGAGCCTTATTCTATGTGGTGAGAGCACATTTGGGGCGAAGCCTACTCAATCATTGATTATAGAATGCACTGATATTTTATACAATATGAGCACAAATTGAAAGATAAAACAGGACTTGTTGATCTTTCACATACCCTTCAGGTATGTGAAACCCATCAGGTTTGGTTTGTGTTAATTTCATATTTGCATACACTGTGGTATTTGTGTAATCCATTTTAGGAAAATGTCTAATTTACTGTGAGCCCTGCTGCAGTTTTGTGTGCTAAATAAAAGGACTACATTACTTTTTTCAGCATAGCGCAGTGCAACATGTTATAATCTCATTGCACTTTGCCTGTAGAAGTAAATTAAATGTCAATAGAGTTCTAAAAATAAGTAAACCACACAATGTGCCAGCATCAGTGCATCAGCACCGTTACCCTCATCGCACACCAGCTTTGTAAACAGAAAACAAAGATAGGAGGTCAAGTCTCGTGCCAAATAGGGTCTGGGGTAGATTAGTTCCTCCTAAGGGTGCTGGTGTTGGCTATACGAGGAATGAGGCAATCTAGGCTGGAGAGGAAGTGGACCAGGTTGTTCTACTAGAAGCTCCAACCAGTTCGGGCCATCCGCCACTTGTGAGTTTAGGAATCTGAAAAGAGCTGGAAGCTGGTTATGGGAATGCAGTTTGAATGTGCTGTCTCGCATACAGGCAATAGGAGGACGTCCCCATCTGCATGATGCCTCTGCTGTGCGAACAACATCTTGTAAGGGCTTTAATAGGAACAGCGTACGCAGGGTTTGTCTGGAGAGATCCGGCAGCATGCGGATAAACACTCTTTTGAACTTCATTTGGACTCTGGTCCATGCTCGGCAAAGGATTTCCTCTTTAACTGTGTAGAAATGTATGTGACATAGCAAGTCTCTAAGGGCCCCAGTCATGTTGTTGCAGGGGGCCTGAACCCTGTGCACTCAGTCCAGTTCCAGGTCCACTGTGGTAGGTTTGTCTAGGAGTAGTTTAGAATGACCATGGCCAAGATCCACATCTCTCATTGCTTCCAGGATGCCCTTCACCCGCAGGTTGTTTTTCCTACTCTGGATTTCTGTTTGGTTTTCAATTTGCTGCAGCTCCTACAAGAGGGCCTCCACTACCCTCGTTGCCATCTGGTCTAGATCCTGTTTTGTGGAAAGTTGTGAGAGTACGTGCTGCTGGTCGTCTTCCATGCACATATCATAGAAGTCGGATGTGCTGAGGCCACAGAGCTGGGAGATGAGACCATGCATGTGAGGAGTTTGGATAGGTGATGGTGGCAGGTGGACGTCGCTATGGTAGGTGGTTTCCCTTGCTTTTTGCTTGGAGGCAGTGCCTGAGGCTGTCGCATGGGTCGGTGCGATGTTGATATCAGGCCATGAGGCCAGGTTCACACCTAGGTGATAGTGGTTGCCATTTTGTTCATAAGATCGCGCGATAACACGTGTTTTGTTCTCCATAGAGATGTACAGGTGTCCAATCAGAAGCAGAAACAGCCATGGCCTATGTTCCTGTTTCTGTCATACAGTGACGTGCGGTACCTCTTGTTCCGGGTGAGGCATTTCCCAGCACGTCCCGCCCCCCGCTGACCGAAGCCCCACCCCTGTTGGACGAAGCCCTGCCCCCGCCGGAGGAAGCCCCGAACCCAAGCTAGTGTAAAGGAGGCAGGGAGGAGCCTCCCTGTACCTCGCTTGCTCATCACTGCTGAGGGCTCCGTCCATGACAGGTTACACAGCGGGGAGGATTTCTCTGCTGTGTAACCTGTTAGATGCCGATCTGAATGGAGAAAAAGCTGTCGGCTTCAGACATGAAGTAGACAGCTTTTTCCTCCATAATTCTAGGTGAGGCTCTGCCTCCCCTGACCACACGTCCCTGCTGTCATATGCTGTAATCATGCGATTATTCACTCCCAAATCGCCTATTGAACAAAGTGCACAATTTTTCAAAAAACTCCATGGGTCCAAAAACGCGTGACAATCGCTCGAAAATAGCTCTTGCACCAAGTGATTTCTACAGCACGACAAATCGCAAAGGTGTGAACAGCTTCTATAGACCTTTAATGTAATTTTGTGTGTTGTGCAAAATCGTGCAGCTAAATCCGTGCGATAAATCGCCTAGGTGTGAACCAGGCCTGAGGCCAGGTTCACACCTGGGCGATCCTTGATTGCACGGCAATTGTGCATGATACCACTCGGATTGCTACGCGGTCATGGAGTCACCCACCGCTGACGATCGAGCTGTGGGTGCCATTATTTTCTGATGGCACGGTTTCCCGCCGCAATTCCGCCCGTGCAACCGAACACGATGGTGGCTAAAACAGCCGCTCGTCGTGTATCTTTAAAAAAGGTACCTTTTTTCTGCATTTGTTGCGCGGATGTACCGCATTTTAAATCTTTGGGGCCGCGCAGTAATCACTGTCTGCAATTGTGCACGTCCACGTGATCTTTGGACACGCTTCACAGATCGTTCAGGTCTGTGTTGGCCCTGCAGGTGCAGGCCAAAAAGCTGAGGCGATCCATCACTTGATTTCTGGTGACCTGTCCTTCGGAATGTTTTTTATCTTGGAAAAGTCTACTGCAGTATCATAGAATCCCGTCCATACTCCTCCATGCTCAAGCCACACATTTTTTTATATTTTGTACATTAATCACAATAACCCTCCACCCAGACCCATAAACCCAGGGTTTGGACACATAAGGGCACCCCTTCCTTTCAAGCTTTACATTTAAGCTTACCTTTTCACTTTCAGCATTTCTTTCTGTTCTGTTAAATCCAGGCCTGGAAAAGTTCTCCAAAAAATCCTCCTCAGCGTTAAAGGTCTTACACCACATGTTAACAACACAGATGTGGACACTTGCTGAAGTTTTCAGACTTCATACATTTACAAAGCTTGGGTAAAGGAGGAGGTGAAATTATTTGTATTCTCAACAGGTTTTTCTTCAAACTATCCCTCTTTCCCCACAAAGTCTTTCTGAGATGCTGTTCCTCTTTAACTTTTCTTTTTTTTTTTCACTTCACAACCTGTGTTCCACACCCAATGAAGATGGATCTCTTTGTACTGTTCTGGACCCCAATAAGTGTATTTTAACATACCCGAAGGTTCCAGGGTTTATTCTGATGTTTCTTCCTTAACTTGGCTTTTGCGGTTCTGGCCCCATTCCTGGTGGATCTGAAAACCGGGGGCATATCAGTGATTTAATTATCTCGACTAGGTAATCATTAAGGCTACATTGGTTCAGGACTTGAGAATCACCTTATGCTTCATGCAGAGCTTCAGATGGCTGGTGAGTCTCCAGAAGTCCTCCTTGTAACCTGACACAGTAACTGAAGCATGATCTTGGATACCAAGTTGGCAAGAGTTTTTTGGGGGGTTTTTTTTTGCCTGAGGAAAACAAAGTTACAAATACCTAATATACAGACACAGTGTATGAATACATAATATACCTAATATACAGACACAATGCAGGTCTTTCCTATGCAGAGGCATTTAAGCCTGGGATCTCATAGTGTCATCCTTTTGAAATTGTCCTCTTCATTAAATTCACACCAAGATTCTACAGTGACAGATCCTCTCTCCTTCTATAGGGAGATTTGACTTCTAACGCTAATCCATGGTGGCTTTTGTTGCTAATGGCGTCACTGTGCCATTTCTTCCTGCACTTTAAACAGATATTTCTCATTGCATATACAAGCCTCTTTTGATCAGGGAGGTGTTCTGTGTATGCTGGGGCCCAAACTGTCGATCAACTTACTGACCAGTCCTTCTGTTTTAAGGTTAAATTCTGCATCTTGCTTCTCATTCACTAGTTTAATGCCATGACTACTGAAGGCCCTCTGTGAGGCATAATAGCTGCCATGCTCAGGGCTTATAAGCACTCTTCAATTAAGTGGTAAAGTTACAATTGGAAGGTTTTCTTTAGGAAATGAGTCTCTCTGACTTAACCTTAGGATTATTTTGGTAGATATTTCTACAGTGGGCTATAGATCAGTGTTTGGTACCATTAAGGGACAGATATTGTCTCTGGTGACCTTGTTTTAACAGCCCCTGATCTCCCATTTTTGCTACCTGCCATATTCCAGAGTATCGCTCACTTTGCCCCTGTGGCCCTTTGAAACCTTAACCTCAGTGCTCTCTGCTCTCCATAAGTCTTCTTTTCATCCCTCTTATGTCACTCTCTTTTTTTTTTTTTCTTTCCATGGCTTTGTCCAGGAGGTTCTAAAAGTTTGCAGCCATGCCTTATTCTTCACCAAGATAAGATTGTCCTGTGACATGGGTTTTTCTTTCTGCCAAAGGTTGTGTCCTCCCATGTTAATGAGGACATGCTGCTCAAATTGGACTGTGGACTGCGGGAATAGCCATGTGCAGCCAGTTTAGGTAGTATGTGTTGTATGTGTATGCGTATCAGATGTGGTATGTGTGCCTATTGTTTTGTGTGCGTATCAGAGTATGCCAGAACGCACTGGAGATGGTGTGAACCGGCCCTAAAGCCTGTGAAGCCCGTGACGCACTGCATACGGAGCCGCATGCAGCAAAGAGAAGCGGCGATGCGTGGAGCGTTGCGTGCATTGTGTCTGGTAATATCCTCTCCCGGCCCACAGCTAGACGAGTTGAAAATTAGATCTACACTTTGATTTTAGTCTGCAAATCATTCTCTAATATTGCATATATTCTGTTGCCATATTTTTAAACCTATTTGGAATCCACTTAGCAGTGTAGGAAGTTAGACAAGTTAATCTGGTGTTTTGGCCCTAACCATGACAATAATACAGCCAAAAGTTCAAAGTCATATATGTATTACACTTGCCATTTGGTTAACCTATAGTATTGTGAAATAAGTAATTCCACTTTGAGCTATTGGCGCTTGTGCAGATTATCAGACATCCCAACTCTCCCGGACGTTCTGGGAGTCTCTCGCTATTAGATAGCGGCTGCCCGGAAGAGAAACATTTTCTCCCGGAAAGGTTTACTCTTGCTTTATCTAGCAGAGTAAACCTTTCCCTGCTATCTGTAGGAATGCATAGCTAGATTGCTATTGGCTATTTCAATCAGCAGAGGTGGACCTGAAGTTCTCCATCAGGTCCTCCTTTTAGTGATTGACAGCAGCAGAGGGCGGGTGCAATAGCCAGCATGCTATTGGATATTCCATATTGAAATAGCCAATTGCAATATCAATCTAGTTATTCATTCCTATGCTATTTTTTTATTCTGGCAACAGCAGCTGTCAGCATACTAAAAAAAAAAAAAACCCTGCAGATAGCAAAGAAGCTATTGATTCCTGTGCTATCTGCCATCATTTCAGGGGGGTGCTCTCTCAAGAGGGCACCTCCCTGAAATTGCTTTTTTCAGGTTGTTTTTTCAGGGATTATGGGCACATAAAACTGGTGTCACACTGATATTGAGGACTCCCTCTTAAGCCAGGCATAGGCTTTTCATAAAAGAAAATGTTGCTTGTGTTTGTCTACACCATGTGTCCCTTTGTGATTTTTTTCCTCTTGCGTTCTCTCCTCCTTCCACTTTTTTGCTAATGACTGAATATCTAGTGTGTGTTCAATAAAGCCTATAGAGGTAGAAGTATGTCCAGCACCCACAATATACGGCAGATGTTATGGCATGTCATCCAACAATATTTTTTGTGACATAGCTCTGTTCTAAAGAGCTGAAGAGAAATTAATTGCAGCACGCTAAACTGTTAACATCCAAATATGTTTAGTAATAGAAATATTAGGAAATATTTACAGTTCTCATAATCACAATGCAGCTTTCTGACTATTTCTTATATCACTATTTTTACAGATTGAGTTACTATTGGGACTTGTTAAGGACCTCCTGTGTGTTGCACAACGGAAATTTAACATTGAAGAGGAAGAACAAGCAATCAACAGACAAACTGCTTTATACAGTTTAAAGCTGCTTTGCAAGTGCTTTGGTTCTCAGAGGCAACATGTGTTTGTGCCTGTACTTAATGTGGCTGTAGACATTATTGTGGAGGGACCGAAGGAGAAGAACGTATTGGGCAGTGCTATGCTGTGCATTGCAGAAATTACCAGCACAGTCAAGGCCCTGGCTATTCCTCAGCTTCCCAGGTATAGTACTATACATTTTAATTGTGAATACCCATTTCTCTATTTGTTTGTGATATACCTTAGTACTAACATATTGGTCCCACACCCTTTCAGCTCCCATTTGTTGGGGAGCTCTATTTTACTTAAAAATGTAGTTGCAAATATTTTATAGTGACAGAAAATTCAGTAATGATAACAAATCATATGAAAAGCGTTATCCTTCATTGAAGGACACAGCTAGATCTATAAATTTAAAAAAACTAGTGGTTACACATTTGTTGAGGCCGGAAGAATAGAATTATGAGAGCCCACACACAGAAGCAACAGTGTTTGTCTTCCCTTGCTCATTCACAAAACACTGAGAGGGGAATTTATGAAAACTGGAGTAGAAAAAATCTGCAGCAGTTTCCCATAGTAACCAGTCAGCATCTATCTTTAATTTTCACAGCTAAAGACAGAAGCTCTTTCACAAAGCAAACTAAAGAGAGAAGCTGTTTGGTCGCCATGGGCAACTGCTTCAGATTCTGTCTGCTCCCGTTTTGATAAAGTCCTCCAAATGTATTCTGTGAATGGTTCACAGAATATGAAGCTTTCTGTGAATAAGAAAGGGGAGAGGAGGGACGGACAAATCACATGTAGCTTCAGTGTATCTTTCCTATCGCAGTGCCAGATGTATAGTGAGAGCTGTACTACCTGTCCTAAATGAATGTGTAAATATGACAAAGTGGCATACACCTCCCATTGATTCACTTTTTATCATCCCTGGGGGTTCTCGCACGGCCCAACTGGGTTTGTGATCACATTAGTCCCTATATAAAATAGGCCATCTTCTATCGCCAAACCGGCAATCATGTCAGCTACCCTTTCAATTTTCTTTTATTTATGCATAATGCAGGACCTAAAATTATCCATCAAGTTTACTCATTTCAGCCATTCCCGGCTTTAAGCAGAGCTTGCCGCACATTAGTGAGTACATCTAAAATACCTTCCGCAATATAGATGAGGTAAAAAATGTAAAACAGATTCTTAAACACCACTATATGCAGCTAATACAGATAAAACACCACCAAATGCAAGGTATGTACATATCTACCCATAATTTATGATCATTTAATTATAGATATCTCAGATGTAAATCTAGGTCCCACATATAGTTCATTCCTAAGGAATCCTAGTTCTTAACATAGGCTTACCCACTGCATGAAAGGGAAAACCTGCTGTATCACCTCCGCATACTATAAAAAAATGTTTTGATACATTGAGTAGCTGCTGAGTTTTGTTCCCCACAATAGTGTTTTCAAACTCTAAATCTCATTGAGCAAGTTGTACTCCTGACATACTGATGTAAACATTTGCTGCAAGTAATACCAGATTTTAGTGTTAATGTACTAATTTCTCTTGTCACCAGTGAGTGAACTGAATGTGTTTTAAATGTGTAACTACAGATGTCTCTGTATTTAATGTTGTTGCTGAAGGCAAGGACCTCATTCCCACATTTTATCAGAGTCTGGAAACCTCCCTTTCCATAAGGGGTGTCCCCAGATATCTGCCCACCCTACCTGAATAAGTAAGGGGTACTCATTCACAAAAAATGTCAAAGTAAATATAATCGCAGACACCTTAGAAAAGTCCTTTTTTTAAAAACAATCCCCAAATGTCCCCATGATGTAGGGCCAACATCATGATAAACACGACCTTTGCACGATGAGCCTCTACCGACGTACTCTCACTTCAAATGACCTTTGCCTGGCCAACAAAATAGCCAGTGATGCTGGTAAAAACATGTCACGCCAGATGCCTGTCGGCTAAACAATTTCAAACAAGCTGGCAAGCAGCAGAATTGTTGGTTGCGAGGAATCTGATGGGCGCCTGCGTTTTACAAAGCAGTGATGCTGTGCAGCCACATACGTTGTAGCAACTAATAACACTGTGTGGCCTGCACAGCATAAATTATTGCTAGGATGCAGGTGGCTAAGCTGCACAACTTCTTTGGTTGCTATGGTGCAGACAGCCACCAGTGTGCTAGCCATCAATGACATGGGGGGTAACAGTCAATAACATCACTACATGAATGACTTCTGGCTGCAGCAGCTGAAGGTGTGGTGAGCAGGCAAACTGGCCAAATCTGGCCATTTAGTTCATCTGTTCGACCAACTGCGAACAACTTGGACTGGGACCTGAACCCGAAGCTAGTCCTTACCATGCCACACAGAGCCTCCAGAATGGATAGAGGGTTAAGCAGTGCTGATTACCTGTTTATTTCAATAGGCCATAATGGGTGTTTCATATTTACCGATCCTCCTGTTCAGCCATCCGACCTGCTCTGCCACGCACAGACAGAGCCGCCGGCGATCCACGATTTGACAGCCAGCGCCTCTGACCTGCACACCGCTCGGCCATCCTGAACTTGCAACTCCCCACTCCGCCCCCCCACCAGCAATTTCCTTGGATCCCTGCTGCCTCAGCCCATACAAGCGGGGGGAGAGCAACAGGGATCTGAGGAGAAACAGATCCCTGCCTGGAGAGGCTCCAGGCAGAGAGGAGAGGCTGCTGATGCAGATGCCGCTGCAGTGTCGGAATTTTCATTAATATCGCTCATTAGCGGCTGATCTAATGACGGCTATTTCAAGGGAACCGTTCTGCTATAAGCTCATGGTCGCTAAAGCGACCATGAGCTTATAGCAGAAAACGGTAAAAGCCACCAACATATGGCATACTGGTGTGGCGTGCAGGGCACAATTTTTTTTTTCCGCCGTATGCCATAAGTCGGAGGCAGGGAAGGCTTAATCTTTGAGCCTCTGTTAATGGTATGCAGAGATCAGAATTTGGAGTTGCAAAAAGTGACCAAATGCATTTTACTGCTGCAGAAGGTGTTGATAAGAGTTCTTCAATTAGGTGGCATTTACATAGAGATCTTATTGATCTGAGTAAGGAGTTAAAAAAAAAAAAGATCGCTACAAATACCTCCATAATTGTAGGGCGGAAACAACTAATCAACAAAGTCAATAATCGATGGTGAAAATCTTTGTCAATGATGTGTTGTATGTGTACTGTGTGTACATTGTGTTGTATGTGTACTGTGGTTGAGATCTTTTTGTACCTCATTCAGTAAGGGCATATAGTTGCAATGAAAAAGGCCTTTCAACTTATGATGCTTCCAGGAGAAAGGAAAATAAGGTTGCAGCAGTCTCACCTCCCTGGCTAGTAGGTTAAAGTTAAGAACAAGGATTTGGCAAGGCTGCTGAATGTAAAATAGAATGTCATCTGCATACCTTGTGTGTTTTGTGCTCCCTATCCCCTACCTTCACCCCATGAATATCTGGATGGTGTTTAATTGTGGAAAGAAAGGGTTCTAGGGAGATTGAGGGCAGCCGTACCATTTCATAAGGACAAGGGCTTACTGTGCCATTCGTACGAACCTGGGCAGTTGGATCTTTATACAAAGCTAAGATCTGTCACAGCATCTTCTAACCCAACCCAATATGGACCTGGGTCGCCATAAGTTAGTCCCAGGCCACCGTATAAAATGCCAAATACTTGTGGATCAGCAATACTTGATAAAGTGAAGATTAGATGTGTTTATTTTCTAACTCCATTTTAAGTTAGGATTAATTGTGTGTCATTGTTTGCAGACTGATGCCTGCTCTCCTCACAACTTTGAAACAAAGGAAGGAACTGCTTGAAAGTGAGATTCACCTGCTCAGCACATTGACAGCTCTGCAAAAGGTTTTAGAGATACTCCCACATTTCATCAGCCCCTACTTATACGAGTCATTGCTACAGGTAACTGTTGTCATTGGTTCTGTTTTATAGCTTTGTCCTGTACTAACCCATCAGGCTACTGTGTTGCATTGACTGTATTTAGTCTTAACAACATGTCTGAATTTAGACAGTGAGATCCCCTGAGATCCTGTAGACTGCAGGGTCTCAGGGGGTCTCTGCATGATCTGTGGGGGGCGTTGAATGATCTTTAGGGGGCTCTGCAGCCTGCAAAGCCCACCATAGATCCTGCACAGTCCCCTTGAGATCCGGCAGACTGCAGGGTCTCGGAAGGTATCTGTGGGGGGCTTTGCCGGGTCTCAGGGGGTCTCTGCAGGATCTGTGGGGGGCTTTGCAAGATCCATTGAGGGCTCTGCAGCCTGCAAAGCCCACCATAGATCTTGCACAGCCCCCCTGCGATCCAGAAGAAAGAAGGGTCCCTGCAGGATCTGTGGGGGGCTTTGCAGGTTCTGTGGGGGGCTTTTTCCGGATCCATAGGGGGCTCTGCAGCTTGCAAAGCCCACCACAGATCCTGCCCAGCCCCCCTGAGATCCGGCAGGGTCTCAGGGGGTCTCTGCAGGATCTGTGAGGGGCTTTGCCCGGTCTCGGGGGGCTAGGGAGGATCGGTGGGGGGCGGTGCGGG
>NW_017306918.1:155392-164634 GCF_000935625.1 Nanorana parkeri
AGGATCGGTGGTGGGCTCTGCGGGGTCTATGGTGGGCAGAGCCCATTACGGATCCTGCACAGCCCCCCTAAGACCCTGCAGACTGCAGGGCCTCGGGGGCTGTGCAGGATCTGTGGGGGCTCTGCAGGCTCTCGGGGCTGTGTAGGATCTGTTGTGGGCTCTGCCCACCATGGACCTCGCAGAGCTCACCACAAATCCTGCAAAGCCCCCCTGAGACCACAGCTTTCCTGCTACGCTAATAGCGGAACATGTAAAAAGCTGGATACAGCATGTGCACTGTATCCAGCGGCTGGCAGGTTACGTAAAAACTATTAAACAGGAAGGGGTGGGGTAAATTTAGTGGGGGGTGGGGCATCCGTGTTTTGCCTTGCCTAGGGCAGCCCCAAACCAGAATACACCACTGATCCCAGGAGCTCACAATGGAGGTGAAAAGCTCAGCTATAGATGAGGGCAGATCTATAAGGGAGCATCCAACCGGATCGTTGCAGGACTTCCAGGAATGGGGCTGTTCTGAGTCACACACATGTGTATGGAATGCTATGGCGACACGTTTTTCGTGGCCATGCCTCTTTCTCAAGCCACAGTGGGAACTAGGGAATCTCAATCCACAATGGGAACTAGGGAAAGGTACTGTTGAGCGCTTGAATTTATACCCATATTACTAGGCGGAGTCTTTTTCTGATATTTTTCCTTATTTTTACATATGTATGAACTTGCAAACACAAAATTGCCTATTTCAACACAGCAAAGGAACTTTTTTCACAATTTGAAATAGAAAAACTTATAAGATAAAAAAGATATATGAAATATAAAGCACTTTTTACATTTTTGCTGTGTGATTCCACAGCAGTAATATACTTTCTTACTAAGTGCACCCACACATATTAGTCACCGGGTTACATACAAGTTAGGGACTTTAGGTTTGTACTTAAGTTGAATTTGTATGCAAGTCAGAACAGGTAAATTTTTTTAAGTGTTAACTCCAGCCAAAAAAACATTTTTTAGTTTTGGATAGCATAGTGAAGGGTCACGGTTCTTTTGCTGTCTGTTCCTGTTGTTCAGAAGATTATAATATAATTAAAAACATTTTTTATTTAAAATGACACAGCATATTTTATAAACTTAATTTTTTATTTGTTTGCATTTTTTAATTTTTATTTAACTTTTTCTTTACTTTTTGACATTTTTTTGTCTTAATTAAATTTTTTAATTTTTAAAAACTTTTTTATTGTTTGTATTTTAATGCTGGGAGCCATAGTCAGCCTGCTATTGGATATTTAAAATTGCAATAGCCAATAGCAGGCTGGCTATTGCATCTGCCCACTGCCTGCTGTCAATCAGCAGATGAGGGGCCTGAAGCCGAAAGTTCTCTTTCGGCTCCCCCCATGCTGATAGCAGACAGTGGGCGGGTGCAATAGCCAGCATGCTATTGGCTATTGCATTTTACAATATCCAATAGCAGGCTGGGTATGGCTCCCAGCCTGCAATGAAGAGTAAGCAGGGGGGCGGGGCAGAGGAGCCGTGGCCTGACCAGGAGACCGGAGGATCGTCTGGACCATGGAAGCCGACGGAACGGCTGAAGAGGAAGCCGGCACATCAGCGGAGGTACGCGGGGCATCGGCGGTATGCAGCGGTCTGTGTCCCCGCTGCCTCCGACAACACAGGCGCGGAGAGCAGCGGGGATTTGAAAGACACAGACGGCTGCCGGTACATTTAGGAGAACTGTGGACCCCGTTCGTAAGTACGGATTGTCCGTAAGTCGGACGTCCGTAACCCGGGGACTGCCTGTATTGTTTTTTAGTGGACAGATAGGGCTATATATTTATATCACATATGTGTGCCTAACGCCTCACTTAGTATGAATACCATATAAAAAAAAGGAAAAAACGTAAATAAACTTTTCCCCGATTTTGGTTATTATATTTTTTAAATAGCACAGCTAAAAATAATTCATTAAAATAAATTAGGGCTGGTAATGATTAAAATTTTCGTGTTCGATTAATCACATTTTTTAAAATCGATTCATTTCGATTAATTATAACGCACATACAAATCCAACTACATTGGCCTATACACATATACAGCACAGCAATGAAGTAATAAAATGAACTAGGATCACACTCATCCAGCACGTTATTAATCTCACGTGCCCCACTCAATATGCCAGCCGCTTGAGTGGGGCAACTCAGAATAATAACGTGCTGGATTACAAATGTATTTACATAGTATAATAAAACAGCAAAGCCCTAAGGGTGATTTAAACATAAGTATTAGCTTAATATTTGAAGTAGCAGCACCTGTCCATTCCATTTCATGTAAGGACCTGATTGCAACATAATATCAGTAAATTTCAATTTGTTCTGGGGCAGAACAAAATTTTGCGCCCACCCCGATGATATGTGGGGGACATATCGTAATTGAACTACAAATCCTAGCATACCCTTATTGTCCCCCTACACCCCCAAAATATTACCCAGTGAACTACAAGCTCCAGCATGCCCTCATTGTCCCTGTACGCCCCCAAATATCACCCAGGGAATAGTAAGCTGATTGGCAGGCTCCTGTCCTCCTTCTGTGCAGGGGAGCCCGGATGCCTGTGGGGAAGGAGCCTGCCAATAAACAGGTTATCATGGCAAGTGGGCCATGATATTTTTTATTTTAATCGTTTTTTTCTTATTTTTTACTTTTTTATTTATTTAATTATTTTTATCAAATTTTTTCATTTAACTTTATCGCTATCACACAGGAGCTAACAATCCTCTGTGTGATGGCATTTGGAGGTGACAGGTTCTCTTTATTGAACCTGTCCCCCCTCTCACAGGAGTTCCAGCACAGTGCTGTGCTAGAACTCCTGTCTTGGAGGTAAGACTGCTCTCCCCTCTCACTGTTTACACGGAGCAGCAGGGTTATCAGGGATCACAACCTGAAAAAAGCAATTTCAGGGAGGTGCACTTCTCATTTCAGGGAGGTGCCCTCTGCCACCACCACCCCACCCACCCCCATCCGCTGGGAGGAATGGGGGGGGGGGGGAGAGCACCCCCCTGAAATGATGACAGCACAGGAAGCAATAGCTTCTTTGCTATCTGCAGGGTTTTGTTTTTTTTAGGATTCTGACAGCTGCTGCCATCGGAATAAAAAAGAAAAACCCAGCATAGGAATGCATAGCTAGATTCCTATTCGCTATTTCACTTTGCAATAGCAAACTAGCTATTGCACCCGCCCTCTGCTGTTGTCAATCACTAGAAGGGGACCTGATGGAGAACTTCAGGTCCCCCTCTGCTGATTGACTGACTGACGGCGGCCGGCAGCTCCCGATGTCAGAAGAAAAAAAAAACAGTGAGGAGAGAGACTCGGCGACAGGGGGAGGTGGGAGCCTGGACGGAGCCAGTGAGGAGAGAGGTAGGTGCAGGGGGAGGAAGACGACTAGCTGCAGTCTTATTACAAGTGATCTCGGCGACATCAGCTTCCCCACATTACATTTAGTCCTTGTGCAAAGCAGGACTAAATGTAGAAAGCAACTTACTGCCCACCGGGATTCCACACCGCTGCAGCCTTTCGCCGGGTCTCACTTGATGGGGGGGGCCCAGCTGTGCGGCTGCCCCCCATCCCCAGTTGTTACGCCACTTGCCAGTGCATACCCTTGGTCAACAAAATTTAAAAAAACTAGTGTGGCTGAATCTGACAGTAAAACAAGACATCAATGAGGAAAAGCTGGCATTTAAAAAGTGCAAGACAAACAAATATTTTTTCTAGAACATCCACTGGGACGAGGACACCACACCCCTAGATTCGATATATACCAACAGAAAATTTGATGGGGCTTTTAAGGTGTCTATTAGGGAATGTTGGGGAACAAAGCTAAACATATTATCGCAATATAGTGGGTATTCATTATTGTAAAATATTTTTTATTTCATAATCAAAATACAGGTGAAACTCGAATAATTTAGAATATCGTGCAAAAGTTCATTTATTTCACTAATGCAACTTAAAAGGTGAAACTAATATATGAGATAGACTCGTTACATGCAAATCAAGATAGTTCAAGTCGTGATTTGTCATAATTGTGATGATTATGGCTTACAGCTCATGAAAACCCCAAATCCACAATCTCAGAAAATTAGAATATTGTGAAAAGGTGCAATATTCTAGGCTCAAAGTGTCCCACTCTAATCGGCTAATTAAGCCATAACAACTGCAAAGGGTTTCTGAGCCAAATTTTGCATCTAATTTGGAAACCAAGGACCCAGAGTATGAAGGGAGGATGGAGAGGCACACACTGCAAGATGCTTGAAGTCCAGTGTGAAGTTTCCACAGTCTATCTTGATTTGGGGAGCCATGTCATCTGCTGGTGTTGGTCCACTGTGCTTCATTAAGTCCATTGTCAACGCAGCCGTCTACCAGGAGATTTTGGAGCACTTCATGCTTCCTTCCGCAGACGAGCTCTATGGGGATGCTGACTTCATTTTCCAGCAGGACTTGGCCCTTGCCCACACTGCCAAAAGCACCAAAACCTGGTTCAATGACCGTGGGATTACTGTGCTTGATTGGCCAGCAAACTCGCCTGACCTGAACCCCATAGAGAATCTAAGGGGCATTGCCAAGCGAAAAAATGAGAGACATGAGACCGAACAATGCAGAAGAGCTGAAGGCCGCTATTGAAGCATCCTGGTCTTCCATAACACCTCAGCAGTGCCACAGGCTTATAGCTTCCATGCCACGCCGCATTGAGGCAGTAATTGCTGCAAAAGGGGCCCAAACCAAGTACTGAGTACATATGCATGCTTATACTTTTCAGAGGTCCAATATTGTTCTATGTACAATCCTTGTTTTATTGATTGCATGTAGTATTCTAATTTTCTGAGATTGTGGATTTGGGGTTTTCAGGAGCCGTAAGCCATAATCATCACAATTATGACAAATCATGGCTCGAACTATCTTGCTTTGCATGTAATGAGTCTATCTCATATATTAGTTTCACCTTTTAAGTTGCATTAGTGAAATAAATGAACTTTTGCACGATATTCTAATTATTAGAGTTTCACATGTACAGGTAAAAACATATCCAGTCATCTTAAAAATTGCAGAGATAGACAGATTGAAACATAATACCTCCCTGGATTCCCTACTGATAGTATGCGTATTCTCAATATAATCCATTATTTATATCATAAATTCTAGGGATGCACCGATACCGATACAAGCCGCCGATACCGAGTATTTGCATGAGTACTCGTGCAAATACTCCAAAACATAAAACGAATTCGGCCTTAAAGTGGTATCGGTGCATCCCTAATAAATTCCATAGATCAATGTCTTCAAATTTAAAAAAATAGGTCATCTGTGATTCTGCACTCATTCCAGCCTTCTACGCGTTTCGCCGAAGCTTCAACAGGAAGTTTTTGGAGGTAGCCTATGGTATTCACATGCATATAATAATAAACATAAATAATTCTTACTAACATTTTTAAAAGTCTACATTTACCATATATATACCCCAACTGCATACATACCATGTTTGAAATTTTTGTGGCAAATGAGTCTGCATTTCTGGAACAACTCTAATCAACCAGGATAGAGAGAGGATGGAGAAAGCACATAGTCGGCAGAGCAGAGGAGACATCATGCCTATTCTGGAGTTCCTATAACAGTTATAATATAATACCTATTGCAACCAAATATAAATTTTCCCTAATCATCTTCCAGGACAGCAACCTGAGAGATGATTGGTTCCACCTTCTACAAGTCATTTACAGATATTTTCTGACAATTCAACAGTGGCTTATCTAAATCATCAGGGTGGTACAAGGTCACAGCCCCTGTTGAAAATTGCTCAGGAGATTTTTCTCTGGGCAGAGCCGAGAGTGCTTTCCATCTCGGCGATCCACATAAGAGGGGTTCACAATTTTACTGCAGATTTCCTAAGCAGGAGTCCCATACGGCAAAACGAATGGGAATTGCACCCCGAGGTATTTGCACAGATTGTCTAATTATGGGATCAGCCAGAGATAGATTTATTTGCTACCAGAGAAAACCGAAAGACTCAGGAGTTCTTCTCCTTGGGCAGGGAACAGGGCTCCAGAGGAGTGGATGCGCTGGCACAGGACTGATGCGTTCCCTCCACTGGTCCTGATTCCCCAGGTGTTGCAGAAATTGAGACGCTCAAAGTGTGCTCTCATTCTGTTGGCTCCCTTTTGGCCAAAGAGGACATGGTTCTCAACAGAGGTACGAGGGGAAGGGGAGGGGCTTTTAACTGTTTTGCTAATTGTGTTTCCTGTAGAAGGTGGAACCAATCATCTCTCAGGTTGCTGTCCTGGAAGATTCCTAGAAATTACTGTTACCGGTAAGTCTAACGGAACATATTTATTACATATGTAATAGTCCAAATCAATAGTTCTCTCAACACAAATAAACAATCAATATAAAGTGGGGTCATACCCATAGATTAGGGGAAAACCAAAATTTTCCATCCATATCTATAACATCATCCAGACTTGGAAACAAAACATCTTCATTATATCCAAAAGCAAAAGTATCTTGTATCATTACCATCTCAAGTATCCAAATATATCTTAATGAGTACAAAGATATCCAAATATCTCTCTCATAGTGATCCTTATGGGCATATGGTTTTACACATTCATTAAAAAATAACTTAAAAATCCATTTTGGAACTACTACTTTTGTCCAGTTATCGATAACTATACTTAAATATAGGATAATAATGTGAGAGAAGCTTTAACAAGCTGCTGTATACACTAATGTAGACAAGCACATAATTGGATCTAATGTACTACTGTTTACCACAACAGTAGAAAAAATCTTTTAATTGTATTTTAATATTTTTATTGAGACTTACAATGTACAGATTCCACACTGATTTGATTATTTCTGCATTGTCTCAGTGAGGAAGTCAATGAGAAATATTGTGACCTTGACAAATCATTAATTTTTGGGAGAGGTTTATCCGGTCAAATCAATAAAACTGCCAATGATTTTCAGGGGTGAAACACACACCCTTCTTCAGGACTACAGGACTAACAAAAGCACAGTGTTTAATATAAGCTGAAACATTGCCATCCTTATTTTTATACATATAAAGCACAGTTTATATACTGTATATAAATTAATTGTATAATATAATTGGTGTAATATACACTTGCAAAATGTTTTATGATTCACCATTAGCTGTAATCAAGGAATCTCAAATATGTAATATTAAGGATGACACTGGTTATTGATACAGTAGGTAAAATATAAATAATAAAATCAATAAAAGATCATGTGTATGTATAAGGACATTACATGGTTTCTACAATCAAAAACTGCATATAAGAAACAAATTAACCTGCATCTGCCAACATTAGAAATATAGATAGATTAAATGCTTCTGCAGCAGTATTTATAATAAAACTTCTATATACTGTGTAGAGCATTTTTGCAGTCATATGTATCCTAATGCCAAACACATCATAGTATCATAATGTTAAAAAGGGAACTAACAAATTTCTCAAATGCTAAGTCTGTATTGGATCCATCTCCACAAGTTATATAACTTGGAAACTGCTTGTAAAAGTGAGAGTATGTGTCAGCCTAAACATAAGGAGCACACATACCTTAGAACAATGCATATAAGCTGACAGACTCAGGGCAGTAATACCTAGAGAAGCCTGTGTTAAATAAGTGATATCAATAACACTAAACAATGGGAAATAAGATGTGACCAGAAGATATAGAGGATGATGCTCTGTGTTAACTTTATGCTTTGAAAGAAAAGTTCTCCTGGAGGGTATAAACAGTGGAAAGCATTGGGAATTGGTCTGTTGCTCTCCAATTTAAATGAAAAAAAAAAGCACCATAACAGAGGAGGCATTGGTGCCTTGGATGGCAAGGGAGGCAGCTGAGGGGATCTGTCAGTATGAATGCATCAGCCCTCTGACGGGAGGGAGTGGTCCCCAAGAGAGTTAGAATAGTCTGTGGGCACTGAATGACAGGGCGAATGGACAAAGGAATGAGTCACTCCCCCTTGTGTCAAAAGAGGCAGAGTGTGTCACCTCCAATATGGTGGTTGAGTGGAAATCCCCAGGGAGTGTGGGTGGAGAGCAGGATGGACCATTGATTTTGATAGACCGGTGGTGTATGACCTAGTGTCAACATAGAGGGAGCTGTTCGCAGCAGAGCGTTGATGACTAGAATGTGTACCGGAGTTCCAACAAATAACCAGATCAAGACCTAAATATAGTTAAATAAATGTGATGAAATATAGTGTAAATTTGTCTACAGGGTGATAAATGCGCAATACACTATACGGAGTGTGTAGAAATACGATTTCAAGTTTACTGTAGTAAAAAAAAGTTTTTTGCCTGAAGGGGTGGTAGTTGGTAGTAACATTTAATTTTATATATCTCAATATTAGTAGTATATTGAGATATGTAATATAAAATGTCAACACTAACTATATGAAAGGGGAGGTGATGGTCGATGAAGTGAATGTACAGCTTTTTGTGATGTAATGTTAATAAAATTGTTTTCTAAAAAATTGTTGATAATATTATGTGCCAAACCATAGTATGGACATTTTATGTAGTGGGGACGTGGCACTGCTAGGACAGTTTTTGCATTTGTCATATTTCTAAAGAATCTTTTGTGAAAACTTTTTAATCCATCATGACATTACACACTATGACGTACAGTATTTTTTGTAATACATTTAGTAGTATGTTCATCTTTATTTATTTGTAACATAGGGATCTCTTCATTACTGCTATAACCCTCCCCGATCTTCTCATGTTTTACCCACCAGTGGTATCTGACCACTCTGTGACATATCTGCTCCATTTTTATTTAACATTGGGGGGGGGGGGGGGGATTTTCCCCCTTTTTATTTTTATTTTTTTTGAGGTAGCAATACATAGAGAGCAAGCAATAGTGTAGGTGCTATTCGTATACAATCCCACAAAAGGAGAGGACGTTAAATGCAGCTCCCATATTCTGGCGGACAGAGATGGAAGAGTTTAGCTGGTCATTATAATAAGCCATAAACTCTTCGCTAGGCAGAAGAACGTAGGGCAGACCACCATAGGCAGCAAGCCCTAGAATATGTTGACTATTAACATGTATTAAATGCACGGCTTTCTAGGTAAACAGAGAGGGTAATAGTAGGATGTGTGAGAGGTGAAGAAAATAAATGAGAAAAAAAGGGGTGCGGGGGGGGGGGGGGGGGTGGGGGTGGTTGGAACAAG